>NC_088791.1:225193642-225496673 GCF_011386835.1 Chrysemys picta bellii
GCCAGGACCAGAAAAACGAGGTGAGGAGGAGGTGGCGATGGCAGCGCAGCGACAAGCGTGATGAGGACATGGACATGGACATAGAATTCTCTCAAACCGAGGGCCCCGGTGCTTTGGAGATCATGTTGTTAATGGGGCAGGTTCTATCCGTGGAACGCCGATTCTGGGCCTGGGAAACAAGCACAGACTGGTGGGACCACATAGTGTTGCAGGTGTGGGACGACTACCAGTGACTGCAAAACTTTCGCATGCGTAAGGGCACTTTCATGGAACTTTGTGACTTGCTGTCCCCTGCCCTGAAGCACCAGAATACCAAGATGAGAGCAGCCCTCACAGTTGAGAAGTGAGTGGCGATAGCCCCATGGAAGCTTGCAACGCCAGACAGCTACCGGTCAGTCGGGAATCAATTTGGAGTGGGCAAATCTACTGTGGGGGCTGCTGTGATGCAAGTAGCCAAAGCAATCACTGAGGTGCTGCTACGAAAGGTGGTGACTCTGGGAAATGTGCAGGTCATAGTGGATGGCTTTGCTGCAATGGGATTCCCTAACTGTGGTGGGGTGATAGATGGAACCCATATCCCTATCTTGGCACTGGAGCACCAGGGTACCCAGTACATAAACCGCAAGGGGTACTTTTCAATGGTGCTGCAAGCACTTGTGGATCACAAGGGACGTTTCACCAACATCAACGTGGGCTGGCCGGGAAGGGTTCATGACGCTCGCGTCTTCAAGAACACTAATCTGTTTAAACGGCTGCAGCAAGGGACTTACTTCCCGGACCAGAAAATAACCGTTGGGGATGTTGAAATGCCAATAGTTATTCTTGGGGACCCAGCCTACACCTTAATGCCATGACTCATGAAGCCATACACAGGCAGTCTGGACAGGAGTCAGGAGCTGTTCAACTACAGGCTGAGCAAGTGCAGAATGGTGGTAGAATGTGCATTTGGCCATTTAAAAGGCGATCGTTACTGACTTGCTCAGACCTCAGCCAAACAAATATCCCCATTGTTATTTCTGCTTGCTGTGTGCTCCACAATGTCTATGAAAGTAAGGGGGAGACCTTTATGGCGGGGTGGGAGGCTGAGGCAAATCGCCTGGCTGCTGATTACGCGCAGCCAGACACCAGGGTAATTAGAAGAGCACACCAGGAAGCGCTGAGCATCAGAGAAGCTTTGAAAACCAGTTTCATGACTGGCCAGGCTAGAGTGTAAAATTTGTGTTTGTTTCTCCTTCATGAAAACCTGCCCCCTTTATTGACTCATTCTCTGTAAGGAACCCATCCTCCCCCTTCCCCCACCTTGCTTTCAAAGGAAATAAAGTCACTATCATTTAAAAATAATTTATTCTTTATTAATTGATTATAAAAAGAGGGAAAGAACCCAGGTGGGGTTTCGGAGGAGGATCGGCGGGAAGGAAAAGGCCACTAAAAAAAGGTTAAAAAAATGACAGCCTTTTGCTTGGGCTGTCCACTGGGGTGGAATGGGAGGGTGTACGGAGCCTCCCCCCGCCCCGCGTTCTTACACGTCTGGGTGAGGAGGCTATGGAACATGGTGATGGGAGATGGGGGTTATACAGGGGCTGTAGCGGCACTCTGTTATCCTGCTGCCATTCCTGAAGCTCCGCCAGATGCCGGAGCATGTCTGTTTGCTCACGCAGCAGCCCCAGCATTGCATCCTGCCTCCTCTGATCTTCCTGCTGCCACCTCTCATCTCGAGCATCTCTCCTCTCCTCACGTTGGCCCCTCCTGTCCTCACATTGGTCCCTCATGTCCTCACGTTCACTGGCTTCTTTCCTATACTTTGAAACTGTGTCCTTCCACTCATTCAGATGAGCTCTTTCACTGCGGGTGGATTCCATGATTTCTGCGAACATCTCGTCTCGCGTCTTCTTTTTCTGACGCCTTATCTGAGATAGCCTTTGGGACAGAGGAGGGAGGCTTGAAAAATTTGCAGCCGCTGGAGGGAGGGAAAAAAGGAGAGAATTTTTTTAAAAGATACATTTTGCAGAACAATGCTTATACTCTTTCACGGTGACCAACACTATTCGCATTACATAGCACATGTGATTTCTGTGCAAGGTCGCATTTTGCCTCTTAATATTGAGTGCCTACGGCTTTGCTGCTAGAGATCACAGACGCAGGGCCGGGCAACAGAATTCAGCTTGCATGCGGCCATGGTAAGCCATTGTCTTTTGGCTTCTGCGCCCTCCTTTCCCACATACCAAGCAAAGCCCGTTGAGTGCTGCAGTTTTCCTGTTAACCTTCAGCAGCAGAAAATAAACTACCCCCCCCCATCCAATTCTCTGGATGATTGCTTTATCCGTCCCCCCACCGCGTGGCTGGTATCAGGGAAGATCCCTGCAGGAACCAAACTAACACCCCCCACGAATTCTCTGGGATGATCGCTTTATCCCTCCCCCCCCACCACGTGGCTGATATCAGGGAAGTTCCCTGCTAGCCAAATGCGAAAAGCTCAGGGCCAATTCCCCCCACCCCCCTGCGCTTGGCTAATTGCAGGGAAGGATTTCTTTTCAGCCACAGGCAAACAGCCCAGTAGGAACGGCCACCTCTGTCCCCTTAATTAAATTCCCGTATTTCAACCAGGTTACCATGAGCGATATAACTCTCCTGAGGATTACACAGCAAGATAAAGAATGGCTGTTGCTTGAATGCCAGCAAACACCGGGACCATACGCTGCCAGGCTTTGTCATGCAATGATACCAGATTACTTGCTGCAAGCATGGCGCGGTCAAGTGTCCTACCATGGAGGATGGAATAAGGCTGCACTGCCCAGAAACCTTGTGGCAAGGCTTTTGGAGTACCTCCGGGAGAGCTTCATGGAGATGTCCCTGGAGGATTTCCTCTCCATCCCCAGACACATTAATAGACTTTTCCAGTAGCTGTACGTCCACGAATGCATCCCAAGTCCTCAGGGCAAAGTAATCATTAAAAAATGCTTGCTTTTAAAACAAGTTTTATATTTTAAAAGGTAAATGCACCTGAGGTCCCTTCCACGGGGTCATGGTCTTCGATACTGGCTTGGGAGGGTTGGGAGGGTACTTCAGTCAGGCTGAGAAAAAGATCCTGGCTGTTGGGGAGAACGGAGTGCTGGGTGCTCTCCGCAAGCTCGTCCTCCTCCTCCTCCTCTTCCCCGTCCACAGAATCCTCAGGTGTGGCTGATGAGATTACCCCCGCCTCGGAATCCACGGTCAGAGGTGGGGTAGTGGTGGCGGCCCCCCCTAGAACTACATGCAGCTCGGCGTAGAAGCGGCATGTCCGCGGTTCTGACCCAGAGCGACTGTTTGCCTCCTTTGTTTTTTGATAGGTTTGTCTGAGCTCCTTGACTTTCATGCGGCATTGATCTGAGTCCCTATTGTGGCCTCTCTCCATCATGCCCTTGGAGATTTTTTCAAAAGTTTTGGCATTTCGTCTTTTTGAATGAAGTTCTGCTAGCACTGAATCCTCTCCCCATATAGCGATCAGATCCAGTACCTCCCGTACGGTCCATGCTGGTCTCTTTTTCGATTATCAGCCTGCATGGTTACCTGTGTTAGTGAGCTCTCTGTGTTCACCAGTGCTGTCCACACTGAGCAAACAGGAAATAAAATTCAAATGTTCACGGGGCTTTTCCTGTCTACCTGGCCAGTGCATCTGAATTCAGATTGCTGTCCAGAGCGGTCACAATGTTGCACTGTGGCCAATACCATCGAATTGTGGCCACACTAACCCTAATTCAAAATGACAATATTGATTTTGGCGCTACTCCGTTTGTCGGGGTGGAGTACAGAAATCGATTTTAAGAGCCCTTTATTTTGAAATAAATGGCTTCGTTGTGTGGACAGGTGCAGGGTTAATTCGATTTAACGCTGCTAAATCCGAATTAAAGTCATAGTGTAGACTAGGCCAACCTTACAAAAAAGAAACACCTTCTCTTTGGCCAGTCTCCAAGCCAGTCTCCTTGATCATCTAGATTAGAACCTGAAAAAAAAAAAACCACCTTTTATCCTATGTCACTCCTTGATATGCCATATTAAGCAGAAAGTGAGGAGATAAATCTGGTACAAATCAACGTCTTCCTTATATTTCAGTTCTTCTGTATTAGTGAATCCATCTTAGTTTCATTTAGATTGCAAGCTCTACCAACATATCTTAGTGTTCAGAAGCTACCTTCAAAAATCGTTGTGAAACCAAGAACAAATGTGGAAATGATCTGAGAGAATGAACAAACTAATAAACTCTTGATTGGTTCCCAAATGCTGTCTTACCTTTCTCACCTCAAGTATTGTGATTTCTTGACATTTAATGTAAAGGTCAGCATACTTTTAAAAGATAGGACATTTTTGTAAGTTTTGTGATTACCCCCACTTTTCTGTATAGCTCTCATGTTGAGCCACTAACCGCACAAAGACACATGCTTTTATATCTACCCATTAAGCCAAAGGCACTGAGCCAGGCAAGATCAGAAACCAGCCTAGCAAGCTGCATTGTGGGGCAAATGGATTCACAGCAGCTTGTCCCTTGACATCAGTTTAGCAAACTAGAGATATTGTGCCAGTTACAACACTGAAACCTCTTCACTGATATTAGATTAGTAAAATAGAAGTGGTGAGCTATCAGCTCACAAAGTCCTATGCCCTGAAATCAGCCCCGTAAGCTAAAGCACTCAGCCAGCGATTTCACAGAGGTCAGTCTCTTGATGTGAGACCAGCAAGCCAGAGACAGTGAGCCAGTAACCACACAATGGCCTGTGCATTTACTTCAGCCCAGCAGGCTGAAGCTTCTGAACCAGTAATGTCATAATTGACTAGACTCAGCCATTTAATAGACTGGCTATAAAATACCAGGTGTGTGTGTTTTCTGCTATGGGTGGATGTTTTCTATCTGACACAGAACTTTTTTTTGTCAAATATAAAAGGGAAGGCTATATTTGCCCCATGCTGACATACTTCCTCCGAAGTATGGCCTCTGAAGCTGCCCAAGTAGCTCTGTTCTTTCATGCAACACAGGAAGGGAGAGCAGGGAATCTTGGGTTGGGCTGCCCCACCTCCGAACCACAAACAAGTTCTTTGTGCTTTCAAGGGGTGTGGCCTTGCCATGGAATGACCATTGTACAGTTGGATAACCCGGGTGAGATGTCTCCCCATTGACTAGAGTACCTGTAGGGAGGGGGCACATGAAAGGCCAGCTTCCTAAGAAGGGATCAGTTTTGTTTCCATTTCTTCTTTTAAAAAAAAATCAGTGTTCTTCTCCTCTAGCCCGTTTAATATACTGTAGATTTATAGTATGTCTTTCTTTTGAATAATTTGTTGGAACCCAACATATGCACTCACGATAAATAGGATGTATATTCATTCTGGTGAATCTTAAATATTTACTTTTTAAAACTTTTTTTGTTATGGATCTTAGAACAGAAAGTACATTTTGCTTCTTAATAAAATAGTTCATATTCCAAAATACCCATGCTTCAATAATTCAAAATGATTTCAGGCCACGCTTGGCTTAAAAATTAACTTAGAAGAAATTAGTCCCACATGGGAACAGACTGTGAGCTGTAATTCTGACTGACAGTGGGATGAAAAACTAGGGATTTAATCACATGTCACTTTTAAAATCATTTTATATATGTAAAAATGTTCAACTTGCTGGAAGCATATATTACTCTAGCTGATATCTGCTTGAATCTATTAACCAGAGCACACACTGAAGCACCACAAAATAGGATAGTATTCGAGAAATTATTTTGAGTACCTGTCATTAACTACTGATTTACTGTTATAAGAACAAAAATGCATAATACATTGTGCAAAAAACTGCTATTTCAGAACTGAAATAATTTACTATATAGATCTGGTTAATCAGCTATAATGTCAGGTGTATTTCCAGTAGCATTAGAGGTATAGTAGAAAGGACCATACAACAAAGCTGCCATCAATATTTATCAAAACTACATGAATTAAAGAAAAAACAATTTTCAACTGGTTTAACTTTAAATTTCAAAGACTGCTCAAAATGCTGATTTGGATATGCAAAGGGACATTGGTAGCCTAGGATTCAAGTGTTTACAACATGGGGAAAGGGATACAGATTAAAAATTAGTTTTGGGTTAATAGTTTAAAGTGAATGGTTGCATTCTTTCCAAACCAATTTAAAAGATTTGAATCTATTCCAAACCCATTTGATACAAGATAAGCAAAATATTTTTGTCACACATAGATGTGTTTTCAAACATCAGCAACATATGAAGTTGTATTAGTGCTGCTTCAGAATTCCAATTTCCTCTGATTCACCCTAAACTGGAATTTTGTGGGATACAAACTCTTATTTAAAGGGGAAAAAAGGGAAAAACAGCAACAAGAAAAACAAACATAGAGGGCCAGAACTATAGCTGGTGTAAACTGACTTAGTGTCATTTAAGTTCTGATTTATGCCAGTCGAAGGTTTGGCCCAGCTTACCTTGGATAATTTTGTTTATTTGAGGTGCACTACAAATATTATTTTTACAATTGAGTTATTTCCCCAAACTTTTAAAATGACGCCAGGTGAAGGAAAATAAAATCAACATCTCTCATGCCAAATATTCTAATGCTCTCCTTTTGTGTAAGTGGCCTTATCTCAACCAGCCACTAACTTCTGAGCTCAACAGATATATTAAGAACAGAGTCTAAGGCCAGGTCTAAATTACAAAGTTTTGCTAGTATAGCTATGTTGGTTGCATGTGTAAAGAGTCGTGTTCCATGACTGACATAGCTGGGCCAGTAGAGATCCCTAGTGTAGAACCAGCTATTCTGGCCAAAGTGCAATTTTGCTGGTATAAACTGCATCAACCTGAGGAGTGTTTTGCTGCTATAGTATACTATATACTGGTAGAGCTGTTCTGGCAAATCACTCCTAGGGTAGACATGGCCGCTATGCAAACACACAAGTTTAATTTCCCAAGCAGTTCAGATGGATGATTAAGCATGGAAGAAACACATTAAATGTAATTTTCTTTGTTAAGACAATATAACTTTCATCAGTAGAAAAAAGGAATCATCCAACAATAACATGCAGATAAAAGTGCTTCCCATAAAACAAGGATTTCAGTGGAAACTGCTGAGTGCTCAGCATTTTTGAAAATCAAGCCATTTATTTAGGTGGCTAAGTATAAATTTAGAACTTCCATTTCTGAAAATTTTGGCCCTGATTTTCAAAATTTACAAGTCTGAACTGATGTGTGACATCTGATGAAGACCTATCAAATTAAATTTGTAAAAGAGGTAGAGAATAACTACCTTAAGGTTGATAGGACTTGGGATAAAAAGGGGAATGCTACAAAATATGTAAAATTCTTGCTAAGAGAAGATTTGGGAAAGACAGCAAAATATCCCATGTTTATACAGAGTACACCATGCATTGATTCCATAGCCACCTGTGGCTTTGGGGATATGATTGTCCAGCCGCACTACTGTCAGGAATGAGAATGAGAATTACTTAGAGCTGACCTGTAAATTGGAAAAAAATTCCTCTGATGATGTGTAAGGAGGGCCTGAAAGTTTGTTCCCCTTCAAAAAAGAAAAAAGAAGAAAAAAAACCACACATATTTCCTGTTCTCCTCTCCCTTCCCCATCATCTTTTATTGCATTAGTATTTCAGCTTGTGTCTAACCTGGCAAATATAATGATTCCTGGAGATCAAATGTAAATTATGCCATTGTAAGACACAAGAGAGTGAAAATAAAGCAACAGTGGATTTAGGCTAAAAAGTCCATTATGGTTTTAGAGATATCACAGGTTCCAGTAATACTTTTGGGGAATACCAGATATTGCAGTTTCCAGCAATATTTCTTATACTTATAATGGAGACTACAAGAAATATCTCTAACCCAATAATGACTTTTTAGGTCTGCCCACTGTATTAAGAGAAGGAGGGACTATTAGTCGGGCTGTTTAAAACTTATTTAGTATAACTGTATAAAACTATTTTTAACATCCATTTAACTTCAATGACTAATTAATATTAACATAATTAACAGCCTCAGTATATTAAGAGAACATAGTAAACATCCTCATGCTTCTCAGTGGTCATTCAACAAAACTTGGGAAAGATCAGATGTTAGATTCCTGATATTTCCAAGGCAAAAAACAAACAGAAAAAAAATTAATAAGAAACGTTTCAGGCTCTTTAGAGAGCATAATGAAGAAAAAAAGAAAAGAAAAAATACAATCCAATTTAAAAAAAAATAATGTATAGGTCACCTTTAATGAGCTACATTAGATAACAGTGTGCGCCATTGGAAGTGTAAGGAATAAAGAGTGGCTTTTTTTTTCAAGCTCTCTCCTCACATTAAGAATGAGAAAGGAGCTGAGAAGTAGTGTGTCAGGCCAATATCCACACCACTGGGGCTTTCCAGTTAAGCTTTGCTTTTACCATAAAACTCAGAGCAAAAAATCTCTAAGAGCATTGGGATTGTAGAACTCCAAGAGAGACATCAGACTAGCAGATGATTTGCATCAGTGTACCAGCAAGTCAAGGCCCACAGGACCCATAACCAGAACAGACATCTCCCAAAGAGAGCATATGGCAAAGAACAGAATGAGGAAAAGAGGGATAAGCAGGAAGGGGCAGATCCCAGCTAAGGGGCTAATCAAAGAGAATAAGCTGTTTCTAAGACATTCATAGTTCTGCAGCTTTTCATGTATGATTGTTTTATTAGAAGCTGTGTTGGCACATGGACTGTTTTTTATTATGTAAGGTGAAAAGGTTGTAAAAGGGTGTGTTTATTGGATAGAAATAATAGGTTGATGTTTACAAGAGTGCTCTGTGCATAAATATAAGTTGTTAGTTAATAGATAAGGAGTATTCTCTATCGGCCAGCCAGGAATAAGGCAGATCAGGTACTCATCCAAGAGCAAGTTAAGAGATAGAATATGGTTTTTAAAATAGCTCTAATTTGAAATTGTCTGTCCCCAGCATTTTGATTGCCAAATAGTACTGGCAACTGGAGAAACCTCACCTGGTAGAGACCCCTAGCTATTAGAGTTGGTCTTTTTCTTTTTTTTTTTAACTTTTGAAAGTGAGAATTTGATAACAGTCAAATGAAAAGGAGTAACAACAACAATAACTTTGTCTACCAGGAGCCATGGTGTCTGAACAAAATGTATAGAATCATAGAATATCAGGGTTGGAAGGGACCTCAGGAGGTCATCTAGTCCAACCCCCTGCTCAAAGCAGGACCAATCCCCAGACAGATTTTTGCCCCAGATCCCTAAATGGCCACCTCAAGGTTTGAACTCACAACCCTGGGCTTAGCAGGCCAATGCTCAAACCAAATAATAGCCCTTTAACTCCAGTGTGGTACCTTAAATATCAGAGGCTTGAGTCATCCCAGGAAGCAAGGAGTGGGTATAACTTAGGAAAATGCATTCAGATAGTTTCTTTGTATAAATGTGAAAGAGAAAATGCATTAACCAATGCATAGTTCAGGCAAGACATTTACGAAACTCATAGTATCAAAATGGGGCTTTTTAGCATAACTGGAGCTAGTTGAAAACTGCTTATTACTTTTTGTTGGAAATGGTAATCTCTTGCCCCATCACTATAAGGAACTCAATATGTTGCAGAGAGGATAGAAGTTGCTCAGTTATACTTCAGTACTTTGTAGTAGCTCAGAAGCTGTCCAGAATGAGCTAGGTGCACTCCTAGTCACTCTGAGGCAAGGGTGATGATTCTTACTTCTGAACAAAATCTGAGTGATTGTGTCGCTGGTGCGGGGTGGTGGGGTTAGAAGCCTGGTACTTAGTGAGGTCACAAACATATCAGTTAGTCCACTGCAGCCATATTGCTCTATGGAGGTTGCTACAAGTCTCGTCCTTTAACAATGCTTTGCTGCAGGTGCTCATCAGCAGGGCATAGGCGTTCTGGCAAAACCCACCACTATTAAAGCCAGTAGTAGCAGGTTCAGGCATTACTTCTGAGTTAGGTTTCCTGACGCTTCAACCATGCTGCCATTGGCTATGTTTTCACTCAGTTTGCAGTCTGCTGGGATAAAGACAATGAGTTGTGCTGCCCCTGGAGCAGTGTAGGAGGGAGACTGTCACTTGGGGAGGGAGCATACTGCAAAGATGTTTGGACAGGGAACCATATGCTTCCCAACATAAATATATGCCCACTTGACAAGGTGGGGTATAATGCCTCTGCAGAGCCTGCTTCTCTCCACACCCTGGAAGTGGTGGTATGGTGTGACAGCACAAGAAAGTAAAGGTGCACCGTATGCCATCTTACTCCCTTGTGCAAGTGCTTAAGACACAATCTGCCCAGTTGCTGAGCAAGATGGATTAACTTTACCCCAGCTTCTGTGTCTAAAGCAGATAAGAAACTTCTCAACTTGCGCTTAGCTAGCCATGTCCAGATCTAAGGTAATTGATAGATGTGTAATTGACCAATTCCTCTTTCTCTTCTGGGTTTAACTCCCAGATTGCTGCACTGGGCAGTACAGCATGGGGAGAAGGTGACCAGCCCTCTGTGGAGAAAGAAGTGGTTCGGGACTATTTAGAAAAACTGGACGTGCACAAGTCCATGGGGCCGGATGCGCTGCATCCGAGGGTGCTAAAGGAGTTGGCGGGTGAGATTGCAGAGCCATTAGCCATTATTTTTGAAAACTCATGGCGATCGGGGGAGGTCCCAGATGACTGGAAAAAGGCTAATGTAGTGCCCATCTTTAAAAAAGGGAAGAAGGAGGATCCGGGGAACTACAGGCCAGTCAGCCTCACCTCAGTCCCTGGAAAAATTATGGAGCAGGTCCTCAAGGAATCAATTATGAAGCATTTAGAGGAAAGGAAAGTGATCAGGAACAGTCAGCATGGATTCACGAAGGGGAAGTCGTGCCTGACTAACCTAATTGCCTTCTATGATGAGATAACTGGCTCTGTGGATGAGGGGAAAGCAGTGGATGTGTTATTTCTTGACTTTAGCAAAGCTTTTGATACTGTCTCCCACAGTATTCTTGCCACCAAGTTAAAGAAGTATGGGCTGGATGAATGGACTGTAAGGTGGATAGAAAGCTGGCTAGATCATCGGGCTCAACGGGTAGTGATCAATGGCTCCATGTCTAGTTGGCAGCCGGTTTCAAGTGGAGTGCCCCAAGGGTCGGTCCTGGGGCCGGTTTTGTTTAATATCTTTATTAATGATCTGGAGGATGGTGTGGACTGCACTCTCAGCAAGTTTGCAGATGACACTAAACTAGGAGGCGTGGTAGATACACTAGAGGGTAGGGATCGGATACAGAGGGACCTAGACAAATTAGAGGATTGGGCAGAAAAAAACCTGATGAGGTTCAACAAGGACAAGTGCAGAGTCCTGCACTTAGGACGGAAGAATCCCATGCACTGCTACAGACTAGGGACCGAATGGCTAGGTAGCAGTTCTGCTGAAAAGGACCTAGGGGTCACAGTGGACGAGAAGCTGGATATGAGTCAACAGTGTGCTCTTGTTGCCAAGAAGGCTAACGGCATTTTGGGCTGTATAAGTAGGGGCATTGCCAGCAGATCGAGGAACGTGATCGTTCCCCTTTATTCGACATTGGTGAGGCCTCATCTGGAATACTGTGTCCAGTTTTGGGCCCCACACTACAAGAAGGATGTGGAAAAATTGGAAAGAGTCCAGCGGAGGGCAACAAAAATGATTAGGGGTCTGGAGCACATGACTTATGAGGAGAGGCTGAGAGAACTGGGATTGTTTAGTCTCCAGAAGAGAAGAATGAGGGGGGATTTGATAGCAGCCTTCAACTACCTGAAGGGGGGTTCCAAAGAGGATGGAGCTCGGCTGTTCTCAGTGGTGGCAGATGACAGAACAAGGAGCAATGGTCTCAAGTTGCGGTGGGGGAGGTCCAGGTTGGATATCAGGAAAAACTATTTCACTAGGAGGGTGGTGAAACACTGGAATGCGTTACCTAGGGAGGTGGTGGAGTCTCCTTCCTTGGAGGTTTTTAAGGCCCGGCTTGACAAAGCCCTGGCTGGGATGATTTAGCTGGGAATTGGTCCTGCTTTGAGCAGGGGGTTGGACTAGATGACCTCTTGAGGTCCCTTCCAACTCTGATATTCTATGATTCTATGATTCATGGCCCCAAACAACAGAACTAGTGTGATGTAAGTAGTGGTCAGGGTCCAAGAACATAAAAATGTGTGAAGTTCAAAACAAGGATCCAGCCCTGTGTGGGAAAGAAACATATAATAATATGAGAAAAAAGCAGTCAACACTAACTTGTGCAATAGAAGAACAGGATCATAATAGTCCCTTCTGGCCTTGCAATCTATTGAAAAATCTATGAAAAGGAGGAAGGCACAATATCTGACTTTTAGGTCTTTTCTGAAGTATTATCTTTTTGTTCTGTGTTAGAGTATAGCACAATGGAGTTCTGGTCCACCTAGGCAACATGGTAATACAAATACATACAGAATAATAATTAATAATGACATAATGTTTTGGTTTAGGATTGGAATTCTTTCATTTTGCTGTTGCTAGTATCTATATAACCAAAAATGATACATTTAAAAAAATTACACTACAACAAGGAATAAATATGTAACTGGGAATGGGGGAGGCATATATAAATCTTTCTAAAATTCTCCTGTTGCACAAGATAGTGTGGACTGATTTTCTCTCATATGATTATATGTTTCTTCCCCACACATGACTGGATCCCTGACTGCATATACCGAGGTTTCCCATCAAGGCATCGGTGCCATGTGGTGTGGATCAGGTTGCAATTTTGGGAATGATGAAACATAGGAATTAGTGAAAATCTGAAAGCATTTAGTCAAAATGAAAGATGTGCCCAATGTGGAAATATTTGTGGAGGGGATGTAATGCCATGTGAGAACTAACATTCAGATGATACTAGACATTTTATTCCTAGTTGGGATTCCATTTTTCACTTAGTCTGGGGTATCAAATATCTCAACAGCATACTTTTATGCTGTAAAATAATACTTTGAACCCTGATTGATCTGCCATCTTCACCATCATCATAGATGCTGCCAGGCATTGAGCCCCTGCAGCAAGGTCACTGGGAGTGTGAAGTTGATGAGAGATTAAATCAGCGCCAGGCAGGATAAGCATCTTAACGGACATACAAAGTATTTTTGTACAAGTCCAGATAAGGTCACAGCTGGAGAAAACAATGGGCCAGATTAGCAGGGGGTGTAAACATACCAAGTTCCATTGTCTTCTCTGACTCTTCATTCACTGAGTTATGCCATCTGAGAATCTGGCTCAATGTCAAATGATGACACACTTCTCTTTTAATCACTGAGGCTCCCTACAAGGCATTAGTCCATTAATTTTATATTAAGCATGCTATCTGAACTGGTATCCTCCAGATACCAGAGATATGGGGAAATAAACAACTTTCCATTAACCACAATACACAATTAATAGTGTGCTGGAAATGGGACAACTACTCTTAATAAAAAGAAAAGGAGTACTTGTGGCACCTTAGAGACTAACAAATTTATTAGAGTATAAGCTTTCGTGGGCTACTGCCCACTTCTTTGGATGCATATAGAGTGGAACATATATTGAGGAGATATATATACACACATACAGAGAGCATGAACAGGTGGGAATTGTCTTACCAACTCTGAGAGGCCAAATACTCAAAAACCAGTGGGAGAACACTTTAACCTGTCTGGCCATTCAATGACAGACCTGCGGGTGGCTATCTTACAACAGAAAATCTTCAAAAACAGACTCCAACGAGAGACTGCTGAGCTGGAATTGATATGCAAACTAGATACAATCAACTCAGGATTGAATAAGGACTGGGAATGGCTGAGCCATTACAAACATTGAATCTATCTCCCCTTGTAAGTATTCTCACACTTCTTATCAAACTGTCTGTACTGGGCTAGCTTGATTATCACTTCAAAAGTTTTTTTTCTCTTACTTAATTGGCCTCTCAGAGTTGGTAAGACAACTCCCACCTGTTCATGCTCTCTGTATGTGTGTATATATATCTCCTCAATATATGTTCCACTCTATATGCATCCGAAGAAGTGAGCTGTAGCCCACGAAAGCTTGTGCTCTAATAAATTTGTTAGTCTCTAAGGTGCCACAAGTACTCCTGTTCTTTTTGCGTATACAGACTAACACGACTGCTACTCTGAAACCTACTCTTAATAAATAATTCTGACTCATTGATTTGACTCACTGCTCATTATGTGTTGCTGTAGCAGCATAGTTTTAAAGTGTCCCATGAAAGTCTGCACTGGCACATCATAGGTTTGGTTGATCCTTTCACTGTATTCCTGCCATTTCTGAATTTCTATCGGGGGAGGAGCCTATGTTCCTGTTCAGTTGCCAGATTTTCACATTGCAAGGGGGCTCAGGATAAAAAATCAGCTATGTACATCTCAGTTGCTTTTGTACAGAGTACATCTAAATTGTAGCATTGCCATTTCAGTAACATGAAAGAGTTTTTGGGGTGCTAGGAGGAGCTTTTTAAAAACGCTCTCTTCTGATTTATAGTCACCTTCTACTTGACTGGTGTCCTGTACTTGAACATATTGGCTGAACTTTTCACATGTGAACACTATTGCAAGGCATTCCTTTTCAATTTGGGTCTATCTCTGCTCTGTTGGCAATAATGACCATTATATGAAAGCTATAAGCTGTATCACAGTAGTAGTGATGCCCCAACCCCAACTGTATCACATTTAATGGCTGTCTCTTCATTCACATCATAGGATTTCGGAATGGAATAGTTACCAGTTCCTTGGTACATGTAATGACTGCATTATGTTGAGGTAACCATGGCCATACTGCACCTGTGTGCCATAGTTGCCTCAGGGTTTGCACACCTCTGAGAGGCTTGGAAGAAGTTTGATCAGATAGTTCACAAACCCTAACAGTCTCTGAACTGATTCAATGCAGGCACCTGCTTTTACCACTTCACGGTCAGGTTGTAGCCCTGCGAAGTCAGCAAGTGTCTCACACATGGTACTCCAGTCAACCGCAATTTCATCTTGTTTTTATTCAATTTTAAATTTACTTTCCTGTCTCTTTCTAGCAGACAGTCGAGGTTTTGATTGTGATCTGCCACACTTCTGTTATGCTGTCTCTGCATCTGCACACCAAAATGTCATCAGTTATGACGCTGATCCCGGTGAGTCCTGTTAGTACAGCTCTCTGGTTGCACTGATATTCTTCCACTGCAGGTCTGATTCCAAACAGCATTCTACCCGTTGGTGTCCAGAATGTGGTGAGGTATCTGGTTTCCTTAGCTAGTAGCACATGCGAATATTCCTCTTTGGCATCAAATACTGAGAACATTTTTGCTTTTGCCATGTCAGGTGATATTTCACCCTTGTAGGCATTTGATAGTAAACTCTTTTTCTTGCTTTGCTGAAGTTGCTTGGGTCTATGCAAATGTGCAGCTTGCCTGGCTTCTCAATGGCTGTCATGCTACTTATGTAACTTGTGGACTCTGTGACTTTAACAATGATGCCTTCTTTTTCCCCTTTGCTTTATTATTGCCAATTTGTTTGTCTTAATGCAATGGCTATTCTGTGAGGCAGGTGCAGTGCTATTTCCAGCTGTAACATGCCTAGAAAACATCCTGTCTCTTCAAGCATATCTTGATAACCTTTAAGCAGCTTTGCTGCAGGGATGCCACAGTGCATTGTCTGCTCTGGATATGCTTTTTGTTTTGCTTATGTGTCTCTAGTATCAGTTGTTTCTCTCCAGTTTAGTGTCAGTAGGTTCAGGCATTCACTTATTTTATCTGAAAGCTATGGCTCCTGTGTTTCTACTATCTGAAATTTCAGCATGTACTTTTCCTTGGTACTCTGTAATTTACATTGTTTTAGTGGTATTAGGACTGTGCCATTGTATAATATTAATTTGGCTTTGCTTGGCTGCAGTTTTGGTTTCTTCTTTTGCATAATGCTGTCTCTTTGTAGGTTAGAACGTTAACAGATACTCAGCTGTCTATTTCATATTCATTTTCCTGTTTGTTTGTATGCCTCTCTGCCTTGCCTTATCTTTGCATCTCGTGCTAGTCCGAGCTTTACAAAACAGATATTTTTGCTGTCTTAAACTGTGTTGATGTCCTATATGTGCAAAATCTCATCCTGTGAGTCTTTCCATGATATGGTGCTTTTTTTCAGTTTGCTTTTTTGTCTGCAAGCTTTAGCATAATCATTTCTCTTGCATGTTACCCCATAAGTGGGGCATTTTCCATTATTGTTTTTCTCCACATTACCCACAGATCCTCCTTTGCATTTTGTTTGTCTCCACTGCTTTGTATTTGTATATTTGCTTTGCTCAATTTTTGTAGTACAGAACCTCAGAGTTATGAACACCTCGGGAATGGAAGTTGTTTGTAACTCTGAAATGTTCATAGCTCTGAACAAAATGATATGGTTGTTCTTTCAAAAGTTTACAACTGAACATTGACTTAATACAGCTTTGAAACTTTATGATGCAGAAGAAAAATGCTGATTTTAACCATCTTAATTTAAATGAAACAAGCACAGAAACAGGTTCCTTACCTTGTTAAATCTTTTTTTTAAAACATCACCTTTATTTTGTTAGTAGTTTACATTTAAAACAGTACTTTAGTTGCTTTTTTTCTTTTTTGGTCTCTGCTACTGCCTGATTGTATACTACTGGTTCCAAATGAGGTGTGTGGTTGACTGGTCAGTTCGTAACCCTCGTGTTCATAACTCTGAGGTTCTACTGTATTTTTCTTTATATTTTCATGCTTTCCCTGTGGTACTTGATGAATTATCTCTGTGTCTGCGCCATCTATCCTCCGTATTTGGATGTGAGCTTGTTCATTACCTTTGCATATGTCTATGGCTCATGGTAGTGTTAGTGTGTGCTTTCTAAGCATTCACATTCAAGATCATTTTTAATCCTATTACTAGTCTATCACAAATTAGTCAGTCTTTTAAGATTTGATAATATATTGTTCTGTTGTTCTCCAGGTTCACAATTACAACTGATGAAAAGATTCCTTTCACATGTGACATTTTTTGTGCATTCAAAATGCTTCCATAGAGCTTCTAGGATTTCATGGGTCCTTCCAAAGCTGGCACATGGCAGCCTTTGCCCATTACAGCTAATAGTGTGGCTGCTCTTAGTTTGTTTTTCTTTTTCTCCAGCTCTGATGTAATTTCATAGTTTTCCCATTGTGATCTAAAGAATGTCCAGTTGCTGAACACATCCCCCTTCATGTCCATTTGCTCAGGGAAAGGCATCTACTAGGCTGCCATGTTTATTGCTCTCTCTCTTCCCGCCCTATACTTGTAGTTTCTGTTTTGACATTCTTGCAGGAGTCAGCTCACTTCTGACATCACGTTCAATGTGCCTGCATAAAGAGAGCCAAGATAGTGCAACATTCAGCTTTTATTCCTTCCTCCACATAGACATTCCCATCTCCTCAATCACTTCCTGAAAGTAGAGTTCTCTAAGAAGTCCCTAGATATTACCCTCTACATAAGTATACCATGCCCCCTCTTAGGAAGCAATTTATTGTAACTGCACAGAGAGACAATCTGCTCCATAGGCCCATAGGCCCTGTGGACAAATAAGGTACCTTTCAGAGTAAGAGTATACATAATGATCCCAATTCATATTAACGGCTATTGGAGTTGAGAGCTCACAGCACCTTATGCAGAGCCTTGCAGTTTACAGATTGAGGGCCTCATTGAGCTCCCACTGAAATCAATCGCAGTCTCTTCATTGACTTTATTGGGAATTGTATCAGACCCTCAAACCTTAGGGCAGGGGTGGCTAACCTGAGCCTGAGAAGGAGCCATAATTTACCAATGTACGTTGCCAAAGAGCCACAGTAATAGGTCAGCACCCCCCCCATCAGTTCCCCCGCCTCACTCCCAGCACCTCCTATCCACCGGCAGACCCGCCCGTCAGTATCTTCCCTTCTCTCCCTGCACCTCCCAATCAGCTGTTTCGTGGCGTGCAGGAGGCTCTGGAGGGGAGAGGAGTGAGGGCAGGCAGGCTGAGGGAAGGGGGTGGGAAGGGGTGGAGTGGGGGCAAGGCCTATGGCAGAGCCAGGGGTTGAGCAGTAAAGCACCTCCTGGCACATTGGAAAGTTGGTGCCTGTAGCTCCAGCCCCAGAGTCGGTGCCAATACAAGGAGCCACATGTTGGCTTCTGAAGAACCGCATGTGGCTTTGGAGCCACAGGTTGGCCACCCCTGCCTTAGGGCCTAGTCTTTCAACCTCTACTCTTGCAAATGATCCTTACTCATGCACTCAGTACTTGATCCTTGAATGGGGCGATTCCCATGAGTAAGAATGGTAGGATTGAGCCTATAGTTTCTATATATTTTTCCCCTTAGTGTGGTATAAATATTTTTAAAAAGATTTGAAGAGCAGATCCTCAGCTGGTGTATATTGTCAGAGTGAAGTGAATGGAGCAATGCTGATTTCACTCCTGCTGAGGATCTGTCCATCAGACTCAATTGTTATTGAATTAAAACTTACCGTAACATTGGGTGTGTGCATGCATGTGCATGCAGCATATCTGGACATTTTATTTAAACTGAAAATCCTAAATTGCTAAGTAAATAATGAAACAATATGGTATAGAACCTGGACTAAGGAAAAATAATTAAATTCTGATTGAAGTATTTTCCATTGTTTGAATATTTATAATTTGTTCCTTTCTGTAAAAGGACTCTGAGCATTGTGAATGGTGTAACGCAAAATACTAAAGAATTGTACAGATAGGGTGGGATTTTCAAAAAATTCAGCATTGGCCTAACTCTGCTTCCTTTAAAGTCAGTGATAAAACCCACACTGACTTCAGTGGGAGTATAGTTAGGTCAACACCAAGCAATTTTGAAAACCCATTTTCAGTGTTTGCTGTTTGACAGCACATATCTGAACAGCCAGACGCTATCTGAATTCTTTGAAGAAATACAAAGGTAGAAGCAGAGTGCTAGGAAAGATGGCTCAGGCTGTAGTGAATTATGGGAACATACTGACCAACATAACTCCGCTTTCCCCAAGCTAGCCTGTGCAGCACACCACAGCATATGTGCATATCACACACTAGTTGGCCGACCTTGCCGCACACCCTAGTTGGCTCTCTTAAGTGCTGACATGCTAATGTGCTAGTGATGCCTGGACAAAGCAGCTCCTTTGCCCCCTATGCAACACCCAGTAAACTTAAGACTTAAATGTATATTGCAAAAGGAAGTGTACTATGAATGAAATTTCTGTCCCATGGAACATATTTAAATACATGTGCCATACATGTTAATTTGAGAAATATTTGCTGCTAAGGGAAATTTGATACAGGGCAGTTTGATTTACAGCTAAATAAAAGTCGCAAAGTATTTCAGATACCCTGAATCATGCAAATTCCATTTCTGCTCACTCTGTGAAATTTGCCCCACCCATAGAAAGCCTGAGGCTGGGATTTTAAAAACCACTTGGCACTGGCTTAAATAGCCTTACGCTAAGATCAATAGTAAAACTCCCACTGGCTTCAACTGGAGCAGAGTTAGACCAATGGTGTGTGGGTTTGAAAATCCATCTTGAATATTTGGGCCCAGTGCAGGAGTGACAGGCGGGTGAATCCATCCCCCAACCTACAGCCATGTCTACATTGAAAATAAATTGCTATAAATAAAGTTGTTGCAGTGAGTCTCAAGGTTTGAGTTCCGGCTCTGAAACCTGGTGAGGGGCTCTGAAACACCCCTGCATTATCACTTAGCTGACAGGCCCCCTGAACAGCTCCCTGCTGAGTTTAAGTGCTGGGGAAGGCATCACACCACAGGCTTCTGCACAAGAATGAGCTCCACTTGTGAATATTTGCATGTGGAGAAGTTGTACTGTGAAAGAAAACTGATGTCACTATACTAATGATATTCTTTCATACGAAGGGTTTATTCACCTGGGAAACAACTCCATACAAATAGTAGAAAGGAATCATACACTCCCCCCCATCCTTATTATTGATGAAGGTTGGCTGTGGTGGAACTTGAACTCTGCAGGATCCATAACCTTTTAATCATAAAAAGAAACAGTGAAAGTCATCAAGAAGAAAAGGTGGTGGGAGGGGGAGGCTCTCTGTAGGGAAATGGGTTCAATCGCATATTCCTAAAAGCATTTCAAAATGGCAGGATCAAAAAGGGTTAGCTAAGCTATTAATCTCAGTTCAAAGAGCCATCAAGTAAACTCCCCACAGAGCACAGAACTAGATTGAATCCTTATGAACATACTGACCTGTTGGCTCTGAACCTTGTAGAGCAAGCAAAAACAATAAAAATAAAAAAAATAAAAAAAAAGAGAAAGAATAGGAATTATATTGTACTTCATACTGGCAGTTTTTTGCCAGCTGCTGAAATTTGTGTCTTCTTTTTGAAATAAATAAAATGTTTTGTTTTCCTAGTTTCCAACTGGTAGTAATTGGTAGCCATTTTGTTGAAATACTTTTCTCTTTAGTTGCTAGAACAAGAAATATGTCCCAAGAAACACTACTAGCTATTGTTTATATATAAACTCTCTTCTCATACAGAAGCTGTTTCTGTGATCACATGAATATTTGTTGAATATTTGTAAATTCAAATGGACAAAAATAATAAAAGTAAAGAGAGTGGGAGCTAAGGATTTTCAGAAACTCTGAAAATCAGGCCATTTTTTTATCTGTAGGTACTTAAATCTGCATTGAGATGCTTAATAATAGTCACCCATCCTTGAAAATTTAGCCCAAAACAAATTTTTCAGCATTCTAGATTATAACCAGTTTGGGGTAACCATGAGGAAGGGAGAGAAGTTCTGATCATGTTATTACTTCTGTGAGTCCAGTCTTGAGTAGCATTCTACATAATAAAGTAGATGATTTCTAAAGTAAGATAAACAGAACTCGTCCAAAATTGGGGGCAAGGGATAAAACGCTAACAGTTTCAAAAATTTGGAAAAGATATTTCTTTGAAGTTTAAAAAAAGAACTGAATTCAAAAAAAGAAAAGTTTCTACACACATGCTAAAAATCTTATCAGAGGTCTTCCCAGCTCCAACCTAGAGCTTATTTTTATTCCTTCAAAACCCAGAACTGGGTTTTCCCCATGGTCACAAGTTCAACAATTTTAGATTCAGAACCAGAACAAAGGCTGGACAGATCACCCATTTCTTTATACACCTTGGGCCTTTGACCTTGGCCTTCTGTAACATAATCAGCAGACAATGACCCTCCCCTCTCCCGGGGCATAGCCTTAAAAGGCAGGGTTTTTGCATCACTGGAGTTGGGTGATTTTCATTAACCTCGCCCTAGATATTCCCCAGGAAATCCATTTAACCCTTATTGTCCCAAAAGCCCACACTTGTCTGGCACGTTTTCAGCATAATCTTTTGAACTCCTATCCTAGATGGATTCTGTCAAAAGGGGGGGGGGCACAAGGCAACGGCCCCTCTGTGGCCCCGTCCCACCTCATTCCCCAAGGCCTGACCCCCCCCAGTCAAGCCAGAAGCTGGAGCCTGGCTTGGGAGCCCATGTCCCTGACCCCCTGACCCCACGCCCAGGGCAGGCAGAGGGTCCACAGCTCCCACCATCTGCCTGTGCAGCTCTTACCCCGACCCAGCTCCAGCTTCCAGCCTGGCCTGGGGTTGGAGCCAAATAGCCGCAGCTGGGCCATGTTAAGAGCTGCCCAGGCAGCTGTGGGGAGGTGCAGACCCTCCACCTGCCCTGGGCAGGGGAGCCAAAGAGCAGTCCCCAACCTGTGTCCCCACCCCCCAGACTCCTGCCCAGGGCAGGTGGAAGGTCCATGGCTCCCCACAGCTGCCTGGGCCCCCCAGGCCATGCTTACCCAGACTGGCCTGGGGGCAGGACCTCGGGGAGGGGGGAAGGGGGAAGAGAAGGGGCAAGGGGCTGGGCCTGTGTCAAAAAGTAGGAGGGCCATGGCCCCTTGGCCCCGCCGTTCCAGCACCCCTGACTTTCAGATCTCACATCTGTCATATTTCCCCCCTGGAAAGCTTACATACAATCCTGGCCCATATTCATACGTATGTTTGATTCAATAAGGTCTCCCAAGGATATTGCAGGAAATTGCCATATAACAAACAATTTGGTGAAATCAACATGAATTGCTTTAATGTTTTGGTGTTGCCAAATCTGCATATTTTGCTGAAAAAAGTTTAGTGTGAAAAATTTCACCCAGTTTTCTTCATTTTCTCCAAAGGGTATAAGAAAAATTTAAAAATAAAAGCCAGGCCTTTGATAAAACAATACACAATTTTCAGCATTTAAAAAAAAAAAACTATCGCAGTCTCTCTCTACCTGTTCTTGTGTCATACAATGTTGTGGTGAGAAGGCAATTGACAGCAGTGGGTTAGCATTTATGACCCTTATGGAAAATATAAATCTTCAGGGAGAGAACAGGAAGGGGAATTTTTGTTTGATGCCGAAAATTAAATTTTCAGAGATCCTCTTCTAGAAATATCTGAAATATCAGGTGGAATTTTTTGCATTTTAAAATTGTTGAAGATATTTCAAATAAAAAAAATCATGAAAAATAATATTAGCCTGGGTGGCATTTGTCTGTAATTCTATTACAATAACTTGCCAATGGGATATACCAAGAAATGTTCAACAAAACCACTGGTTTACAATCACATTTACATATTTCCCCTTAGACCCACATACATACATATATTGAAATGTGTACCCAGAATCAACACTGCAAAATAACAAACCTAAAGTTGTCTATCTCTTCCCCATATGTAAAAACAGAGGGACCCTGCTTACTTTCTATCTACATCCATCACTCCCCAAGTCCCCATTTTATACAGCTGTGCTCCTGATGTGCCCCAACAGGGAAAATCAAACATTTGTGTAGATTTTATTATAACACAACTGTCAGAAAACTTTCTATGAGACAATTAACACCCCTTTCCCGTGCAACTTACTAGATGTCCCTTGTGTTTACTTTTCTTCTTTGTCCGCCTGTTTCTTTTATTTCAGTCTTTACAAGGGGTGAAAAGAAACAAAAATATTTCTCTTCCCACTCCTTCCTCTAACTCTCAGCCTCCATTAATCCCTAGTTTTCTTTCTCTCCTCCCTCTCTTTCTTCATACATTATCTTCCCATTCCACTTCTTTTCTCTATTCTTTTCCCCCTTTTTTCATGCTTTCTCCTAGTTTTACACCTACACTCTCTCTTTCCCCAATTCTGTCTCTGTTCCCTTCTCTCATTCTTACACATACATTACGTCTCTCCACTACCTCCCACTACTAAGGCTGTGATCATCTGAAGATGGAGATACTACTACTATGAATAGTAATAATAACAATATAAAATATATGATGACCTAATATAATATGCTATATAAAAGTCTAAACAATGAAGTCAAAATGAAGCACTTCAGTCTTTTCTACAGGAAACATTTTGACCTCATAGAAACAAAATGTTTTGTTGACATTTTTGACAAAAAGGTTGACTAAATTGATATCTTCCTACAATACATTTTGATTTTATTGAGTCAGCATTTTCTGATGGAGAACTGTTCTGTTGGAATTTTTTTCAAACAGTTCTAGCTGCCAGCAAGGTAGTGGTATGTGGGAGAGGGAAACAGTATATGTGGGGTGATGATGGAAAAATACTGAGCTCCTATTGTGGAGTACACCTCAAGCAGAACTTCTGGTGCTCCATACCAACCAGCACAACCAGAAGTGTGGTCACAGAAAGCAGTGCCCCTAAATGTTATCAAATGTTTCCTTCCTCTTTACAGAACAAAGGAATGTACTGTATCAAATACAAAGTCCATCTAGTCTAGTATCCTGGTTCTGACAGTGGCCAGTACCAGATACTTCAGAGGAAGGTGTAAGATTTCTACAAAGTAGGCAGATGTGAAATAATCTGTCCCAGACAAGACAACTTGGAATTTTGTGTGCCCACAGAACCTAGTATGTCCAGTTCAATTAGAGACAATGTTGTATAGGATGTCTATATAATAAGTACATTTGTAAAAAGGTGCTTTCAGAAGTGCCCTTTGGGGTGCTCAGATTATAATCAGTCAATAAGAGTTTTATCTGACGATGCAATATTTCTAACTAATAGTTGTAGGTTGCGTATGTTGCCACTTGAGAACATGCAGGGGGATTTTGAGGGTGGAATTCTTTGAAAGATCATAGAAGTTATATCCTCATGAAGTTTTAGTTAATCTCATCTGTTTTTCTGTACCACCTCTACACTCTTACATATTGTACTGTAACCACGCGGGACTCACCCCTGCGATACCCCCTACTGGTACCTTCTGGGAATTAGCTCGTCAGCCATCAGAGCGCCCTCTGCAGGCCAGTGTCCTGCTTTTCCTGGCCTCCATGTCCCTCCCGGACCCAGTGCCCCTTGCACGCTGGGGTGCTGCCCCTGGCAGTACACCCTTCAGTCTCTGGGTCTCCCCTCCCTGGGGAACCCCACTTCCTATCCCTGCCTCACCTCAGTGTAGGCTACTGCCAGTTACCAACTAACTCCCACCTCCCTGGAGCAGACTGCAGTATAAGCCAGTCATCACAGGCAAGGTTGGGTTTGCACCTGCTGCCTCTACTGATAGTGAAGCTGCCCCTCAGCAGCCCTCATACCCTCTAGTGGGCCCTTACTGCGGCCTGCAGCTCTTCTAGGCTGGAGCTCCCCAGTTCCCTGGCCCTTCCCCAGCACTACTCCACCCTTGGTACCTTCCTCAGCGCCCCAGGCAGCCTGGTCCCTTCCTCTCCAAAGGCTAGAGAGAGAGTCTTTTTGTTCCTAGCCCACTTCCCTCTTATAAGGGCCAGTTGAGCCCTGATTGGGGTGTGGCCACAGCTGAGGCTGCTTCCCCAGTCAGCCTGGGAGCTACTTACTCCAGCAACAGCCCTCTCCTGTTAAGTCCCTCCGGGCCGGGGTGGGTAACCACCCTGCTACATGCACCAAACACAACAGGTCTCTGATTTCTAATTTTATTTCTTAATTATTTTTTGTCTTATATTTGTAATTGGATTTGTTAACATTAATCTTTGATATGTTTGATAGAGACAAGATCTTTATACTGGCTCAAAAACAGTTTTTTACAATTATAATAAACATAGTGGATGATATTATTCTACTCGTTCTTTGGATTGAAGTACCACACAAAATGGTTCAAGTAGAATGTCAAAGCAATTATTTTGCTCATTTTATTCATATATCTGTTTAGTTTTGTTTAGAAATAAAGTCTTGTTTTGCCAAGGCAGAAATAAAAAATTGTTCCATTTTATTAAAATTTGAGAATATCTCAATAAAAATCATCTGGTGGCAATCAACAGCTGAATCTGCCATGGAAAAAACTGCCCATACAATCAGTAAATACCAGGAATGAGCTCATATCGAACAAAGTCACCCTGAACATCTGTCCTTAAGTGAAACCAAATTCAAACAATCACTTTTGAGGTTCAAAAATAAATTGTATAACTTTTTATTTCTCCCCCATTTTCAGATATCACTGAATTTCTGAAGTCCAGCAGGAAACACAAGGAGAAGTTCTAAAATATCGCAAGAAAAGCAGATTTCTGAACCAAGTTTTAGTTAAAAAGTTTAAACATAGGTATCTAAAATTAGTCACCTAAAACCACGTATAGGAACTGAAACACATGGTCTGATTTTCAGGTGTGCTGTGCAATCTATTATTGAAGTCCAAGGATATTTAAGAGGTTGGGATGCTTCAGACCTGGTGCAGGTAGGGTCAAGTACCGTGGAGAGCATTGATGAGTTCATCCACCTCAGCTGATGAGTTCATCCAACTCAGCTGCAAGCAGCATTCAAATGGTTGCAACAAACCAGATGTTTTTCTTTCTGCCTCCTGCATGAAGTCCATATCTCACTTAAGGAGGCAAAAACGTCTTTGTGCTGAGACAAAGTTCAGGAGCTATCAAATCTATGTACTGCCTATATTGCTATATGGGTCAGAATCCTGGACCCTATTACAGGCAGACTTGGAGCAACAATAGACATCCCAGGTGGTGTCAGTGCCAAATCCTGACCATTAAATGGTTTGACTTTGTGCAAAATGTCATAATGTTGCAGCGATCTGGCCTTCCTTCAATCTGTCATTATATTTTAAAGCAATGTTGCATGCTCTTCGGCCATATCATCAGGACATGCACCCCAGCTCAGTGTGCTCTCAATTCTCCATTGACATGCAAAGGGGTGCACACTCTGACCCCCTGTAGGGCTGCCCCAGAGATTCATGGATTCACAGGGTTTAGCCAGATGTGGGAACTTCACTATACAATGCCTGGTGTGGTGCCATCGACTATAGTCACTCTAGCTATGCAACAGTTCTTAGTTGACTATATGTGTCTGATGATGATGCTTCAAGACAGGCACTACATATCCATTATAAAACAAATCAAACCAATCTTCTGAACACTTAAGGGGTCACCCATCTCTACTATATACACAGTATTACATTTCTTAAGGGGGCTATTATTGACATATTCTTCCTTAGGCTTTGTACCATAGTACATTCAGTAGTGTTGGACGAGATACCATTTAGTGTAACTGCCTTGAATTCCTAATAATCACACCTGATCTGTTTAATTTAAGTGCAGCGTGAAGACCTATGATGTCATTCTTTGTTGTGGTGTTCAGAGACATAACATTAAATGTGGTGAATATTACAAGGATTACCAACCTAACTTCTGTCAGACTTGGCTGCATGTCACTGTTTACCCTGGATGTTTTGGTTAATTGTCTATCAGAAGACAAATTAGGTAAATAAATGAATAAATAAAAACTGCTCTTCCAGTCCCTTTAGGCCTCAATATGATTACAGAAAATTGTCCTTTGCCAAAAATCAATCAGATATGAACACCTCTTGGGAGCAGGATTACTGAGTTCCCATTACTTGCTGTTATTGATCCAGCATCATAAACAGAAGAGCCATACTTAAATGTAACAAAAACATTTGTGGGGAATGGGATGGCTCAAGAAATTGGTAATGGACTAAAGACCTGTTCATCTCTAAGTCACAAATTTAATCCATCAATAACTGAAAGTCATTATGGTCTGAAGACTGTTTGGAGACCTACCTGAACTTAAATATCAGTCTCAGTTCCATTCCTTTAGAACTGGTGACCACCTCCCTACAACCTGAAATATAAATGGCACTAGTGGCAATCTTGTTAACAGTCAGAGACCAAAGACTGAATTGGTATGGAGACTAAAATATTCTCAAAGATGGTCCCTTCTAAACAGTGTTGAAGGACAGTTTGAGGAAAGCTACTTACAATACTGTACCCATACAGTAGAACTGTCAATCCATGCATATCTCAAAAGTACTGTGTTTATTTTGAGATATCTCAAAAGTACTGTGTTTATTCTCCAAAATGTAGCACATCTTGCCCAGCTGGTGGAGATAAGGAGAGAGTTCTGGCCTCCAATGGACTCCTGAGGCCAGTTGAGCTTTTGGGTAAAACCCCTGTTACTTGCATGGGGAAGTACAACAAGAATTGCATGCCAGAACAAGAATTTGAAGGAAACACTGTGAAAAAGACCTTGCAGAGTTTTCATCCTGCTGCCCCTCTTGTGGGTTTTTTTGCAACAGGGTGCAACTTGGACCTGTGTTTCTTGTATCAAGGCATGAAATGTTATGTGATACTGCATGTCATACAATGTTAGCTAAGAAATCTCTCTCTCAAAGCATGAGAAATATTGTAGTGAGGAAAAATCTATTACCAATTTGTTATAGAAAAAGAAGGATTTAGTAAGTTACTGTCCTAATGCTGACCTTGCCTACCATAGAGCAGTTTTCTCTTGATGCATACATGATTAATGATGCAGATGACATCGTCACCGATGAGAGAATTGCACTTCATTTGGGAAATATTTAGTATTTCATCTCTTTAAAATATAAATGTTGAAATATTCTATTGATGCCACCTTGTGCTGTGGCTCACAGAAGATTTCCAGTGCTAAGCATTATCTGTTTGGGCCAATAGAATGCTTAGATGAGAGACCTCTGTGAGTTCCCTAGGTACTTTTGAAAATTCTGCTGAATATTCAGTATTATACTTCCCCTCTGAGTCACAAGTGAATCAATATCCCAGCACAATGTTAGGGAATTTGAGATTGCTGGAAGTCTTGTCTTTTGAATAAAATGTAAAACCAAGGTCCTGATTAGAGCTGGTTGGAAAATGGAATTTCCATCTGACTGAAAACTCCAATATTTATTTTTGCCCTGATTCAGCAAAAAGAATACAATAATTTTAGAGAGAAATTAAACATTCCAACATTTACAAATAAAAATGCTCATTTTGATACATCAATTCAAAATTATTATTTTTTTCTGATTATCCTGATGAAGAATCAAAAACATTAATAAATATCGACATTTTCCTGTGGAAAATTTCTATTTTGATGAAACCACATTTTCCAACAGGAAATGTTGCGTGGTCAAAACAAAATTTAACCAGCTCTGGTCCTGACCATTTATTATCATTCATTTATCTTCAAATACCAGCACAAATCCCATTCTGCCCCCTAAATTCCCTACACAGTATCAGTTGGATACAATATTCTTCTTTACTTCCTGTTCAGATTTGTCATGTAGTAATGCTATGTGCTGTTAAAACAGGTATTGCATGTCACTCTAGATACTGTTCGATTTCAATGATAGATGATGTGATCCTGGTCTATATTTTGAAAGGTTTTTTAAGCATAAAAGTACTACACAAATAGCATACAGTCATTCTTGTCACTGGGATGGTAGCTACACTACCCAGTGTTTTTACAACAGGGTGAAGTGGAAACTATGAGGAGATCAAAGTTAAGAACTGTTTTTTTTAGAAGTATTCACTAATTTCAGCTTCCCACCTGGAGCCTGATTTTCAGAGGTGTTAGGATTTTTTCCACTTGTCTTCCCAAGAACTCAATTCAACTCATCTTCATCACTCGAGTATCTTTATTTGGCACACAGCAATGCCAAATAGAGTTGATCAGACTCAAACTCCGGGAGGATGGATGCAGGGTACATCACAACTCCAAAGTTACACAGAAACCTTCTCGCTTTATATATATACACAAATAATTGCATTTACTATACATTGCATAACACATTTTTGGATGGGTTTGGTCCCTTGTTATCTAATTCATAGTAAATAGTTCCCTTGGTGTTCTCCCTCTTATATTATGTGGCTCAGACATCCTGTCTTCTTAGCCTACTGACCTATTTGCTTCTTATTTAGCACAAACATTCTGTTCTCAACCTGATGATTCATTTATGTCCCTAATTCTATCTTCCAAAAAATGAGGCCTCCCTCCATATGTTAATTACTCATGTTGGGCCAGCCTTAGCTGCAAGAGGTGGTGAGTGTTTGGATTTCCCTGGAGTTCATCTGAGATGTGGATATTCAGTGCTTCTGAAATGAGGATCATGGTGTTTCAAACTGTGCACCCAAATCCTGAAGTTAGTGGACTCTTGTGATGGGGTGTATAAACCCTGCATTGGTGATGAAGGGGTTACAGAGCTTCTATGGGCAAGACTGGCCCTGCCCCTCCAGCCCTGTCAATCATGTCAGGGGTAGAATAAGGGTTTAAAAGCAGGAAGTCCCAGGCAGTTGCTGAGCCACTCTGGGAGCAGACGGTGGCAGTCTCTACAGTGTGCTAGAGAGACTCCTGGAAACTTTCAGTGGAACTGCCATCATGTAGGCCATTTACCAATGCCCCTCATGCCAATAAGAAGATAACCCTTTTGGGGTTAGGGAACCTGGGATTATACTAAAGGGACTAGGGGAATTGGAGCCAGGAGACCCGTCCACTTCAAACACAGTTAGAATAGTTGACTCAATTTTGTATAACAGAGACCCCTGCTTAGGCAGATGAGGATGCCCTGAGGATTTTTCAGTGTCCAGACAATAGGGGGTGACTGTCAGCACTTCAGAACTATGACAACACTTCTTAAAATTTTGGCCTAAATTAGTAAAAGGGCAAATACAGCCAAATGAAGAATCCTTTTTTGGGAGGCAGGGTATGGCAAGGAATGATATACCAGCAGTAATACACCTTCCACTCACTTTTTATTGTGCCCTCTCCTATTCCTCAACTCCCTAAGTGACCCAGGCACAGACAGAGACCATTGGTTTACAAATGAAAGCAAATCCACACGTCAGACCTTCCCATTTCCCAATTGTCCTCTCTCCTCACTCTATTTTGTTTTCCACCTGCAGAATTAAAATGGACGTGAAAAGTGGAACCCATCTGAATTAATCTACAAATGAAACACCTTCACCTATTGTTTCCAATTTGTATTAATGTTTTCCAGCTGATTTTCTACTTTTTTAAGGAATATATGAAGGAATTTTGCCAAACTTTTATGTGTTCCCCTGCCAGCCCCCAAAAACTTTTTCAGTGAACAAAAAAATATACTAAATCCACCTAGCTAGCAGATATTTAATCCTGTTTCTTCCCGCCAGGATTGTTTGGAATTTGATATTTTCTCAAACTAATGACTGCAATTGCCTGCAAACAATTTATAGAATAAATGTGCATTCTTCCCCAAGTATAGCTCTGTAATCCCACACAATGGCTGAATTTTTCACCTTCTCACTGACATTTGCCATTCTATAGCTATAGTAATTTAATGCTCTTTCATCCCCTATTCTCCTGAGAGTGAAATCACGATGGACGTGTTTGTCACCATGGCAGCATAACAGTACACATATTTTAACCAAAGCAGATGCATAGACTGTAAATCCCAGGTTTCTTTGTTTATGGAGAGCTTTGAGATGGCTCACATAACTATACGCCCCAGTATAAAAAGAATGAAAGTGAAATGCTAAGTGAAGCAGCATTTCTCTACCTCAGGTTATATTTCCCCGGAGTGTTGGCAGATGGCTAGTTACTGTATTTTTCTGAGCCAGACAATGAAAGCTTGTTACAGTAAAATAGTAGGTAAGAAGATGGAATCAATTGTATATTAAGCACTGCTACAATACAAAGACCCCTAACATAAATATTAGGAAATAAACAGGTTACTTTATTTTGAAGCACACATTCTTTCCTGGATTGGTTAATATCACAGCAATTCATTTTAGGGTAACTACTGCAAAAGGTAAGAAAATTAATACAGTTCAGAAAAGTACATAGGAAAGCTAGATAATAAATGTCTACTAAAGAATAAACATAGATATTAAAGGTCTGAATAATACAAGCATTACTAAGGCCCCAATCCTGCCCTCATACAGCTGCCAGATCCATCGATTTCAATACAAGTTATATCCATACTGGGGAGGGCAGATTGGACTGTAGGCTTTGTTTTAGAATAAGAACCCATGTCAAGGATGTGAAATGGTTTTAGTAATGAAAATGTTTAGCAACTTACTACACCAGGCCTAATTCCTGTTTTCTTCTAGAAAAACATGTATTTGGCCTCCCATTCAAAAGATTAATCCTCCCATTTTATTTACAACTATCACACCAACCCTGGAATGCAATCAGATGGCATGTTGCAGGAACTGCAATATGCTGGCTTTGTGGATAGAAGTGAAGATAAAAACAACAAGGAGTCCTTGTGGCACCTTAGAGACTAACAAATGTATTTGGGCATAAGCTTTTGTGGGCTAGAATCTATTTCATCAGATGAATGAAGTGAAAAATACAGGAGCAGGTATAAATACAAGAAAGGATGGGTGTTGCTTTATCAAGTGTTAGGTCAGTCTAACAAGATAAATCAATTAACAGCAAGATACCAAGGGAGGAAAAATAACTTTTGAAGTGGTAAGAGAGTGGTCCATTACAGACAGTTGACAAGAAGGTGTGAGTAACAATAGGAAGAAATTAGTATTGGGGAAATTAAGTTTAGGTTTTGTAATGACCCAACCACTCCCAGTCTTTATTCAGGCATAATCTGATGGTATCCAGTTTGCAAATTAATTCCAGTTCTGCAGCTTGATGCTGGAGTCTGTTTTTGTTTTTTTTGTTGAAGAATTTCCACTTTGAGGTCAGTTATTTAGTGTCCAGAGACATTGAAGTGTTCTCCTACTGGTTTTTGAATGTTATGATTCCTGATGTCAGATTTGTGTCCATTTATTCTTTTGCATAGAGACTGTCTGGTTTGGCCAATGTACATGGCAGAGGGGCATTGCTAGCATATGATGGCATATATCACATTGGTAGATGTGCAGGTGAATGAGCCAATGTGATATATGCCATCATGTGCTAGCAATGCCCCTCTGCCATGTATATTGGCCAAACCGGACAGTCTCTACGCAAAAGAATAAATGGGTCATTACAAAACCTAAACTTAATTTCGTTAGACTGACCTCACACTTGATAAAGCAACCCCCATCCTTTCATGTATTTATACCTGCTCCTGTATTTTTCACTTCATGCATCCGATGAAGTGAGTTCTAGCCCATGAAAGCTTATGCCCAAATAAATTTGTTAGTCTCTAAGGTGCCACAAGGACTCCTCATTGTTTTTGCTGATACAGACTAACATGGCTACAACTCAGAAGTGAAGATATCAGTCAAGACACTCAGAACAGTAAACTTCTCAAGGGCTCCAAAATTATCTTCCATTGCTAATTAGCCACTTCCTGATCACCCAAATCTTCACTGCAGCATGGTACATAAGCTGTGCTATGCCACGTTTTGTTCTGGGATGTGACACAGTCAGCTTCATTCTCTAAAGTGGTCTTAAAAAGCTTGCTTATTAACTTGCAAAATACACTCATTTTTATAGATTCCCATCCTCTTCATGGGAATGTACAAGGCATGTTGGAACCTCTTCTGAGAGGTGTTTTAATACACGCACAGTATATATATTAGGAGAGAGGCAAATTAGTAATTCCCTTGTTCATTTTAAAATACTATTGCTCTTCAGTATTTTGTGACAGGGACTGTGCTCAGTGACTGTATCTATGCCAAAAAGCTTCCTCATCAAAATGGTGATGCCAGTTGAAGAAAACTTTGGATGGCCAAGACAATTTTTTTCAAAAATAGCTGACTGACATTAGCCTACCAAATTCATATTTGGCCACATAAGTGGCCTGATCAAGTCTTAAACTACCCCCAACTCCCCACAACTTCAGCTGGCCGCAATGGCAACTTCTGGGTGCTCAATACTTTTGAAAATGGGGTAATTCATTCAGGACACTAGTTATGGACATTGGTATGTGTTGGCCAACATTTAGAAAAGTGACTAGTGATTTCTAGGTCCCCAACTTGAGACACCTTAAAGGAGCCTGAGCGTGCACCTTTTGAAAATCACCTTTCAGATGTCTCAAGTTGGGCACTCAAAAAATGGAGGTACCTAAGATTACTAGTCACTTTTGAAAACTTTCAAGCCTTCACCTGCTGCTTTCAAAGGGTCATTTTGTCCCTGGCCCTTACTTAGGTTCTCCCGTCGAGCACCCTCCATAAAAGTTAGTGACAACTGCAGTCCTTGTACTAGATCCAGTGTAGGGCAGCTCCTGCTGGGCACTCCTGGGCCAGAATTCACCCCAGAGCAGGTGAGGAGGAGTAAGGACAGTCCCACTCGTCACTGGTGCCAGCAGAGCAAGCTTGGCTGATCAGCCAGTACAGGCTGTGGTGTTCAGTAATATCTCTGGGCCCCAGGTGCTTCAAAAAGACCCTCTTTATTCAGTCACTCAGTTTCAACTGCCTCTACATAGAGAACATGATATTTTGCAGTGCCCCATTATATTCTGCAGTGCAGGAAGCTAAGTGACTTAACGGTATAGTTTCCAATACCACACAGTCTGAAACATCCTAAAGGCACCCCGAGGTGCCCCTCTCTAAACTCATCCTGCAGGAAGGAGTGCAGATTCACAGTATCCCCCCATCAGGACGGAACACAACAGGCACAATCTAGCCCAGCACATTTATCTGGCACCACAAAAGGTTGCCTGTCAGATTTAAAAAAAAATAAAAAAAACATTGCAGGAAATAAAGGGGACTCATAACATTGTAAGCAGCTTGTGGACTGAGTTAAGTAGTGGTGGATCAGGGTACTTTATTACTTGCCCTTCTTCCATAAGTCAGTCTGACCGTGAACAATTAGAAATGCTACAAACAGGGGACATAAAGAAATTGACTCTTGCAAAAGCAGCTGAAAATTTGTACTTAAGGGAGAAATCTGAGTATTGTGTAAATCATTCCTTGTGGTTTCTATTTAATTTCCGCTTGGGTTTTTTTTTTTTTTTTTGGCAAATTGAAAACTAACATTTTTTGGTTAAGTATCAAGTACTGACTCGATTTCAGTACAAGAGATACTCCTCTTGAAAGAACCTTAATTTTATTATTTATGGTATAAGCTTATTGCATTGAATGGCATTTTGGAGTATTAAAAAGTCTCCTGGAAAGGCATATTTGCAAAGCAGGAGTTTTTTTTCCATAACATGCACATATTATTCCTCACAACACCATAGAACTCTAATGTTTTAGCAGAATAATCACATTCTCTCAAAAATGAGCCTCTTTTTATAAACCAGGTACAGAAGAAGCCACTTCAAGGTCATCATTCAGTGCCCCAACCACGCAGAATCACAGATATCTATTATAGTAACTATAGGCAAGAATCTTGGATACTGTTGTGTAATGATTGTAGGCAAGGGCTGACATTTCAATGGTGCCTACTATACTCAAATATAGTTGCCTTTTTTTTTTTTTTAAACTCTCACCATCTCTGAATTTCTGTCCCTTCTTTACCTTGAAAAAAAACTGAATAACATTTAGAATACCCTTGCCAGTTCTGGAGGCCGAGGTCCATTATTTAACCACAAAGCAGGCACAGAATAAGCAGTAGTAAAGACAAACCTCATCTCAACCACTAATAATATATTTCAGCTGTAAAAAGCGACAAAGAGTCCTGTGGCACCTTATAGTCTATAAGGTGCCACAGGACTCTTTGTCGCTTTTTGCAGATCCAGACTAACACGGCTACCTCTCTGATATTTCAGCTGTGTCCTGGAAGGATCAGTCTACTGCCCTGATTCTGCAACTTGTCACACACAGACAGACCTCTACTCCTGTGGAAGCCCTAGCCCCACTGACTTCAACAGGGGTCAGGACTGGTGCAGGCATCATCCATCCTCTTAAAGGCAACTGGGGAGTTGTGCAATAGAATCCCAAGGAGATGAATGGGTAGTTCATTCTTTATGCACATTGAATCTCTAGACTCTCTGCTGAACTGTGAACAAGGGTAACAATTAATGCCTACTGTGGTGGTATATATATTTAAGTAGACAACTGTTCACTAGGAGCTGGCCTGGGAAAAAACTATTTGTTTTATAAGAACAGCCATAAAATGATAATGCTTGTCACTCATTAGGTACAGAAGTAGACACCAACCCACATTAGGGCAGAGGCATTGCTACCTACAATATTATGCAGATAATATGCTCATGTTTAACATCCACTATTTCTGGAAACATTCCTGCACGTTTTTTGGCTACGGACTGACTGAATCCTCAGTGGGATCCACTTGAATTGAGACCATTCTACAGCTCATACTGCAGCTATATGATACAACAGATTCTTTTATTGATTAATGTATGACTCTGAGCAGGAAATTGCACTTCATCTTCATCATTTATCAGCTTATTCATTCAGTCTGCATATCCATGCAGGATAATATGCCTACCATAGGTTTCCGTGGCATTGTAATGGAGAAAAGGGCTCCAAAGACATCTCTTCATTCTTATTCAGAAATGCTTTGATGTGCTTCAAAGATAAAAGCCATTTTATTGTGTTCATAAGGAGTGAAAGTGTCCTATTGTGACAAAAAAAATTCCTTTAATAGGATGGTTAAGTGAAGCTTAACATTGGTTTCAACTGAATAAAAACATTCACTGATGTCAGGTCATGATTCATATTTACCCTCATCAAATCCCCTGGCCTTCAGGAAAAATCCTTACATCTTTTCTTAAAAATGCAGGCTTTGTTACATAACCTGTTTCAGGCTTACACTGTTTAGATTTTCTTTTGATAAAATGAAGTATTTAGGTCAGTAAGCTGACATTAGAGACAAAAGACTCTCAATTAACTATTTCTAAAGCCATCCTCTCTCTTGTTCAGGGGATACCCATTAAAAACTATTGACCCTACTAGGCGTTAAGGTTTTGTGATTCTCTTGAACTACTTTTCAATTTTATAAAACTAGTTTGAATTTTTGAACTTCCTCCCCTGAAATTTAAACCTATAGGTCAAATGTTGCTCTCAATTAACGCAGGTATAATTTTGGAGTAGCTCCTTTGGTTTCAGAGCACAAGATAGAATGGAATGCAGCTTTCCACTAGCTAAATGGTATTCATATATCATACTTTGAATTACTCCACATTTACACTGGAGTAACGGAGTAGAATTGGGCCCTATGATTATAGCAATTTATTAACTCTACATAGTAATTCTCAGAGGTCTTCCATCAGGATGATGGCTTCATTCTGCTAGGCATTGTTCAAGCATACAGGAAAATATAGTCCCTATCTGAAGAGTTTATCATCTATGCCACACGCCTGAAAACGCTTATACATGCGCTTAACTTAATGCACTGTATGTACCCCCATTGACTTCAGTGGAACTGCTCACAGTGCATAACGTTAACCATGTGTATGGTTTTGCAGGGTTGAGACCTAAAACAAAATTCTAAGCCATCTACTTAAAATATTAATAACTTTTAACAAAGTTAAAAGTCAAAGTAGGTCAGGGTGATAAATAGGGATGGTGAACCAGTTCAGAGAATACAAGATCCTTCACCCAAAATTCTAACCAAAATACTCTGAAAGTTCAAAACTGTGTGATTAACTATTTTGTTTTTTCAGTTTTCATTGATGGCACCTCTGCATTATCAGAAGACCTCATGAAGGTCTCATGTATAATTCGTGCCATAATAGCTAACATTGGTTTATCCCTTCCACAACTGTTTACATTAACAGTTATAACTCTGAATATTCTTGTTATCCATATAAACAGCCAATCCCTCTTTGACTTTTACTAAATTATTGAAGTCAATGTCATCCTGTGGCAGTGAGTTCCAGAGTCTAACTACAAATATTTCCTTAAATAGGTTTTGAATTTGCTACCTTTCAGTTTTATTGAATGTCTCCTTGTTCTTCTATTGTGAGATTGGAACATGGAAGCTCCTACTGTACTTGCTATGGATCATTCATTTTTTAATGTATTTTTATCATGCCATCTCTTATTAATTTTATTTCTAAGATAAAAAATCCCAATGTTTTCAATCTCTCTTCCTATTAGGGTTTGTCTGCACTACAGTGTAAGACCAGGGTTAGTAGAACTCGAGTTAGCAGACCCTGGGGTTATTAACCTAGGGCTTGAGCATCTACACTAATTTGTGACCCCAAGTTAGGAATTATTGAACCCTGTTCCTTGCCTGGGACTCCAGTATCTACACTGAATTATGCAGGCCCAAGTCCAACCACCCAAATCCCAGACTTTCTAGTGTCCTCCCTAAATGAGGCTGCTCTAGGCCTTTGTTCATTGTGCAGTGTGGGAAAGCTTGACTGGCCACCAAATTTGACTGTCCAGAGGACAAAGAAAGTCAGCCTGTGGGATTGCAGGATACTTTTGGCAGACTCCCAGAGCAGAAGTCTAGTGGGGCTGCATCTACACTGCAATTCAATAGGGTTTAAACTCTGGGTCCTGGCTCAACTCAGGCTCAGATCCTCCAACCCTGTGGGGTCCTGGAAGCCGGGTCCAAGCCCTGGGTTAGCGCGATTTGTATGTAAATGGAAGGGGGGTTAGGCTTGATCTTGAGTTCAAGGCCTGGGCTTACACTGCAGTGTAGACACAGTACAGACATAGAGTTTTCACATGCTCATATCAGAGGGGTAGCCGTGTTAGTCTTGCATCTGAAGAAGTGAGGTTCTTACCCACGAAAGCTTATGCTCCCAATACTTCTGTTAGTCTCAAAGGTGCCACAGGACCCTCTGTTGCTTTTCACATGCTCATAATTACTTCCACTGTCTTTTTCTTACCCTCTAAGTCTGCAATATCCTTTTTTGAGAAAGGATGGCCAGTTCTGCACACAGTATTCCAGATCATCTGTTATGGGGTTATACTGATATGTGGTTCTATGGGAAACCGAATTAGTTGCTATATAACAGCAGAATGCATTCCTTTGACGGGTCTGAATATGACTCGTGTTCTCTCTCTATTCATTCACTAAATTTTCAGATTTAGTCACTGGAGCGTAAGTGGGCTGATGATTGGTGCGCCTATAGTAATAATATTTTGCAATAATGCAGCCTTTTTCAAGCGGGATCCCTCAAAGAGTTTTACAAACATTAATGATTTACATCTCACAAACCCCTTATTAGGTAGGGAAGTATTATTATCCTAATATTACAGAGGCTAGGTGTCTCCCTTTAGATTGCATATAAAAATGTGTGGCAGATCCAAGAAAGGGGATTCCAGAATGCCTGACTCCCAGGCCTGTCATTCTGCGATGCACAAAACCAACGTATTGATCATTTTATACATTTATGGGTTTTTATAACATGTACAATGAAATGTTGTTTTATATACTATATTTCATATAATATATCTGAAAACATTTTACAGGATTAAATGAAACAGTTACAAAACTGAAATCATAATTGAAGCGATGCCCTCTGGATGACGAGTCAACATGCCCCAGTTTCAGTGAGTGACACAACAAATACACTACCAAAGGCCATAAAGCAGGTGGGCTTTGCCTGTACCAAAACCATTTGCACCTGCAAGGTAAAGGGTATTGTACCAGAAATAAACAAAACTGGACAATCAAAGCAGATGTTTCTTTCCTTGAGACAAAAATATGGACCCATTATTCTGAATTCTCCTAAATGACAATGAAACACACATTCTGTGATTCAGAAGAGATGGAAAGCTGTACATTCTCCATGCCTATAGCCCATAAAAATAAATCATGTGCAGACTGAAGTTTCAAGAACCAAATCTTCCTAGTGAAGTAGTGGAATGCTCAGGGCTCAAGCAGAGCAGAGACAACTTAAACCCAACTGGGTTTAAGCATGACAAGGAGTCAGAGTGAGATATTTCTTCTATTAAGGCTATAGACAGAGTATAGGATATATTTGCAATTTGCCTTCATTTAAGATACATTTAGAATTGTCCTGTATATAAGTTGTTACCTCGATTGCTCATGTAAATAGTTTTTCTTTCTTTGTCTATCTCTGTCAATCAGTCTATGCTGTTGCCATATTGGCATTATTTTATCTTTTGTTTAATTTGACCCAATCAATTTAGTAACTTTATAGCCATTAATGATTGTTGCAGGGGGTAAGATTACAAGCACTGGTTGGGAACTTTTCACCTTTTTTTTTTCCATCCTGAAAAATGCCTAGATATCGAAACCAACATTTTCAGGAACCAGGGTCAGCTTCAATGAATTTCCAGCTTGAAAAAAGTGTGGGAAAGGTTGGAAATTGTTCAATCATTTCATTTTGTCATTTTCAAAACAAAAAAAGGCCATTTTTTCTAGTTAAAAAAAAAGAAAAAGGTCAAATTGAAACAACACATTTTTGATTGACCCAAACAGAACAAAAATTGATTTTTTGGTTCACAAATATTTGACATTTTGACTTTTCATCCGAATTCAGCATGGGAAAAATATTTCAAACACTCAATTTTTCGTGGCACAGGAAAACCATTTCCCACCCAGTTCTGTTGCTTAACTTAACCCCTGATATCATTCTAAGATTTACCAGTTTAAAAAAAAAAAAAAAGATACAGAAGGACCTTTTCTGCCCTGAATAAAAATAAATAATAAGAAAACCCCCACATCTTCATGAAAGGGTGGTGGCAGCATAATCTCTTGCTTTCAAAACCCTTTAGAAACTACACATGGTCAGATGATGGTATAGATGATAATCTTTAGCCTAAATTGCTCTGTTTAGGAAGTATTCTCTCCAGTTTTATGCCAGATTCACTACTGAGTTACTCCAGTTTCTCACTGGTATTACTCCATTGATTTCAGTGCATTTATATCAGCATAAAACTGGAGTAATTCAGTGGTGAAGCAGACGCAGGAAGCACAAAGCGAACCACTTAAAAGTCACATGCTGAATTTGAAAATATGTGTTGTTATTGCTTATCTTTCTGCCTTATGGATAATACATACGGAATGCCACAAGGAAAATTAATTTAAACAGTCTTAATTGTACTGTACATATCTATAGTTCATTTGAGTATACAGTACTAGATGGATTTCACCAAGGCTGTTTATGTACTATTCTTATGATAAAATGGCATGACTGCAATTATACATTGAGGTGTTTGAACAGCCCAAAGAACTGACATTGAAGCGATAGCAATGAGGGCAAAATTGAGACGCAAAGGCACTAGGAGGCCTTGTAAGAGTTAATTTAATGGAATAATATGCTGCCAAGAGAAAAGAAATAGTTCAGTCATTCCTTCACAATCTAAATGTAGGTGGAAGATGGGTGGTCTTATAGTTAAATCACTAGTCTGAGGTTCAGGAAAACTACGTTCAGTTCTTGCCTCTGCCACAGTCTTCCATTGTGACTTTGGGTAGGTGACTCAAAGTTATTGAAAGACTACTCCGAAGTGCAGATGTAGTACCTCCTGTGGCATTGGCTTTGATACCCATTCTAAACACAACTTTCAAACTCCTTCACAACAACCATGATGGGTGCTATATAAGAATTAGAAATTAAATAGATAAATAATTAATGAATTGCTAGACTGCAACTTCACATAGTTATTTCCAGTGATTCCCAGTGAGCTAATGTGATAGCACTTGCACAAAAACAATATAGGTCACTCCTATAGCATATGTGGTTTCACAATATAATGTGAAACACGTGTTGCACTATAAAAAAAAGTGTGCCTGTCACTGTAAGTTGTAACACCGTAATGCCATAATAAGCTGTGAAGTGTCATAAAATTCCTTAAACCTTTAAAGATTGTGATTCAGAAATTCAGATTTTTCTGGAATGTGTGAGTGTGTGTTTAGCGGGAAAGAGGGAGAAAAAAAACACTGTCAGATTTAAATGTTCCTGGGTTTTCCTGCTATGATACTTTTATCATAGAGACAATAAAAACAGGGGGCACACATATATAGACCCACATCCTCAAAGGTATTGAAATCAATGGGAATTAGATGCCTAATACCTTTGAGGAGCTGGGTTCTAGATCCATATTTGCCTAAATCAAAATAGCCCTGATCTGCAAAATGCTGCACACTCTTCAGTAGGAAAAGTGGGTATTTTGCACTTTTGAAAACCAGACTACTTTTATTCAGGCTCCTAAATATACCTAATTTTAGGCAACCAACTTTGAAAATAGTCTTCTGCTCTAAAGGTTATTCCAGGGGTCAGCAATCTTTCAGAAGCGGTGTGCCGAGTCTTCATTTATTCACTCTAATTTAAGATTTCACGTGCCAGTAATACATTATAACATTTTTAGAAGGTCTCTTTCTATAAGTCTATAATATATACCGGTAACTAAACTATTGTTGTATGTAAAGTAAATAAGGTTTTTAAAATGTTTAAGAAGCTTCATTCAAAATTAAATTAAAATGCAGAGCCCCCCAGACCGGTGGCCAGGACCCAGGCAGTGTGAGTGCCACTGAAAATCAGCTCACGTGCCACCTTCGGCACATGTGCCATAGGTTGCCTACCCCTGGGTTATTCCATTATCTAGGTTAGTACTTCACCAATGATAGTCTATGGAAGTGGTCCCCAAACTTAAACTTTTTACCTCACGCCCCCCTTGCCCCTGTCCATGCCCTCCACCCCTCCCCGGAGCCAGGAGCAGGGCACACAGACAAAGGTAAGGGGGCGGAGGCTGGGGCCACGGCTAGGGGTGGAGGCTGAGCTGGGTGCACAGCCTTGGCCGAGGGCTGAGGCTGGCAGCCAGGGCCCCGGGTGTGGAGACCTGGGTGCGGGGCCGGCAGCCAGGCCCAGGGTGCGGAGCTCTGTGCACAGGGCTGGGAGCTGGAGCGCGAGGCTCCCTCCCTGGCATGGGCCCCACCTGTGCCCCCCTGAACATTCCTCCGCACCCCTCTAGAAGGGCACGCCCCACAGTTTGGGGACTTCTGATCTATGGGCAACCAGTGGTACACGGAGTGCTTTGCAGTGGTCTGCAAAGCTGTTTCTGTCACAGTGGAGATAAGTCTGTTGGCCTTCAAGCAGGCCAGCGTCTTGCTAGCTGTTCTAGGGTGGAGGCTTTTAAATAACAAACAAATAAAACAACAACTAAATTATTTTTAAAAACCCACCTCTTTGCTGCAAACTATGCAGCTGTTTCATGTTTTTTTCAGGTGTTTCTCTGGTGTAAAATCAATTGTGTTCAAATTTGCAGCGAATATACAGGAGGTCAAAACCAAACCATAAAGGGACTTGGAGAATAGAGCAGTGGCGGCTGCAGGAAATTAGGGTAGAATTGGTCATAAAAAATTCAAAGTCCTACACTAAAGAAGGAAAATAGACAACACCAAGATATTAAAAAATGGGAGTTGTAACTAAGCTGTCACATCCATTATTAATTATGAATGACCATCAGTATCCTCACAGTAGTATCCAAAAGCCTCAAATCAAGCCATTAATATTGCAGATCTGCCTAGCAGGAACTAACACAATACTGGATTTGAGTCAGCTAGAGATATCATAGGACTGGTACAAAAATGTTGTTCACAGTTTACCTGTGTGTATGTTTTCTGATATAGTGAATATCGTATCATTCACCATTAAAAAGCTAGAAGCTGTTATTCAGAAATATTAACACTTAAGCCAACCACTAGTACTAATATAGGAGCTATTTCTACTATTCAATTCAAATTTTGGCCCCAGTTCAGGCCAGTACTTAAGCACACACTTAATTCTATCCCTTTTCAGGAAAGTACCTAAGTAAATGTTCAACTTTAAGTATGTGCTTAAATCCATTGATTTGGTTGGGACTGCAGCACATGCTTATGTGCTTTCCTGCATAAGGATTCAAACAGATTTGGGATCTTTGTTAGGTAGGCTGAGAAGAAATTACATTAGAGTTCCAGTGAGTTTGTGCATGCAGGATCAAACACTATTGGTAAATTCTTTGGTTCCTCAAAAATGCCCACAGAATTCCATTTGATTATATAAGTTTAGTAATGAGTAAAATGTTTTCATTTTTTCTATATAAGCACAGGATATGCAGGTCAAAGAAAGGAAAGCCAGATTATATTGGAAAGATTTCACGTGTGAGATCACTATATGATACAAGTTATCTCAACTGGGATTTTTAAAAAATTCTTTTTTATTAAGAAACAGAAATTAGTCAAAACCCAGCAGATTCAGTTTCTTGTATCCTTTCATTTAATTGTGAGCCTTGTGGTATTACTTGGCAGCTTTAAAAAAGAGTAACAGCCAAACTACGAACACATGCCAGTTATAGAATACAAACCTACAGTATATTAATCTGCTGACCTCTACACTGAAAAGTATCTAGTGTGCTTTATTTATAAATGTCCATCACCAGTATCCTGGTACTCTGTCATATATACTGCACACTGTATATATCAGTTGATCTCTATGTAAAGTTTATTGCATCTAAGGTATAGTAAAAGCATGGATCAGGCTTCATCATCTACACACTGCTGGTCACCTGACAAGTATTTCTCTTTAGGATTTATGGAAAAGGGTATAAAGAAAGTGTTTTAAAAGAAGAAATATATCTATTAAAATAGTCCAACTGGCAACATCTGGGAAGCCCATCAATAGAGTTTTATTGCTCGCATTTGCTTGAAGTTAAGGTTTATTACATGCAATGTGTGGTAAAAGAATTATGTCATTTCTCACCCAATTGTTGTAACAGTATGTACAGCGTGTGCTGCATCCATCACTACAATAAAAGCCACTTCTTTAAAAAAAAAAATATATATATATATATACCTGGTGATTCATCTGGCATGTAGGTGCTGAATGGTGAACTAAAACAGATACAACACCAAAGTTTTAATATGCGTTTTACAAGACACAAAAAACTCCAGATAAAATAGTCACCCGGGTATTGGAATATTGATGATCAGCATTATTTGGACTATATATGGAATTGTCCAGTTTAATTAATATTTATATAGGAATTCTAATATTAAAGCCACACTTGTTTGTTTTCAAAGAAGAATGCTTAGGCAATATTCCCTAAAAACTTTGGGAACCGAGCTCTAGAGATATCCAATGCACAATGAGAAGAGCAAAACTGCTATGCATAGGAAATGCTGCACAAGCATTTTGAAAAAGGCAAAGCTGAAAAGAAAAGTTTCCTCACTAATGCAAAAGGAAGGAAATTTGACTTTGCGTTATAGTAATGTTGCTGCAGAAGCGACATAATATTAAAGCTCTGGTGGCATATTCATCCTAAACCCCTATTTTAATTGCATGGCTTTCTACAAACAAACAGCACACTGACCACGTGCCTGATGCTATTTCATTTACCTTCAGAAATAATCACTCAAGTCTGGTTCACCTTTTGCCCTGGATGTTCACAGATGTGGACATGTGATCATTCTGTGGTTCTGTAAGTGATTTTATGGGAGCTTACAATGCAGGGAACAGATCTTTATAGGTATAAGTCAGCATATGTATATGCTTATTATACTCGCTAAATTGTCTGGATAATTTACTCAGTGTAACCATGGCTCCACAATGCTATACTCATTGTTATGTAAAAGTAACTCCCTATAACTTTCCAACATCTGACCTGTGTAATAAATTATAATAGGGATTTCCTGTCACTTTAATGTTGATCATATTTTAGTACAGAGGTTGTCTCCTGGAACCACCTGTCCTTCAATACTCACCACCTCCTCACATTCAGGATTGTATAAAATCACTTTGGCAAGAACAGTAATTTCTTACTTGGAAAAGCAATCCTGGAAAATAATCTCAATATATTTCCAGATCTGTTTTACTTCAGTTTAGTAGCTGGAGAAAAGGAGGACAGCCTACCCTCATCCAACCAGTCATTTATCTTCAGACCAGAAGCAGGTGATCCAGGGACTACCAGTGATTCATAAGATGTTAAAGATGAAGGTATGTGCAGAGAATATTTTCCACGTGGTTTACCCTACTGAATTTGGCTGGTTGTAAATTTTCTGTCAAAGCTATTTTTTGAGCGAAAGATGAATTTTTGGCAAAAATGAAAATTTTCACTGTGTATCTGCTTTCCACTGAAAATTTCAATTTTTTGTCAAAAATCCAATAGCTTTTGGCCAAAAACCAAATGTTCCATTTTTGGCTGAAAACTTTTCAGTTTGAGAGATTTTAGTTAATTTTCCAAGAGGAGAAAAAATCCATTTTCCCACCAGCTCTACTGGTGAGTAAGCAGGTCTCCACAGCCTGCACTTCTTGAGTGTTCATTAAGAAGAGCCCTCATGTATAGTGCATCACATTAATTCAAAGGTTGCAAGACATACATGACTACGGCAAGGTCCACAGAGAAAAGGGATGGACACAACCCCTTTCCAGATGCCGCTAAAAAAGGACACTGCTGACCACCAGCAGCTCCCATTCTCCTCAATAGAAGCTCTTGCATACCCAGTACTTCTGAGAAAATCAGACCACTTATTTAGGAACCTAAATATAGATTTAAGATCCTAACGTTAGGAACTCCTTTTGAAAATCTTGACCCCAAGCCAGCAGAATTTGAAGCAATGTAGCATCTGAAGATAGCACATTCAGCCATTTGGAGAGGGAGTACTTCATATTAGATTAAGTGCTATGAAGCCCTTATCATGTGTACATGCTTAAAACTGAATAAACTCAATGGGACTTAATCTGTTTAAGTGGTTTGCTGAATAGGGATGAATTAAAGTTAATGGGAGTTAAACAGAGATTTATAATTAAGCACACGCTTAAGTCCTTTTGAGTTTAATTCAATTATGTTATAGTTAACCACATGCTTAAGCATTTGGTTGAATAGGACTGATTTGCTGAATCATTACGTATGACTGGGATGTCCAGCCCTTCTTTAGATAAGAAGCTTGCCATAACTATGGAGCATGAGAGTGAAAGTGTCATCTTCCATTGTGTCAGCAGTAAAAAAATCAAACAAAATATTAGGATCCATCAGGAATGGAAATAGTGGAAGGGTTTTATTGCCCTCAACTGGACTATTGTGTTCAGTTCTAGTCATCCCATCTCAAAAGGAATATAAAAGTGGGTTCAGAGACAAGCAACAAAAATATTTAGGGATATTGAAAAACTACTACATGAAGAGAGATTGAAAAGATCAGGATTGTAATAATCCGAACAAAAGGGTGCACGCAAGTGATTCACTGGCCATCTGGGCATGGCATAGCAGGGTCTCCTCTTTTACCACTTCTTACCAGCTCTCCTGGCTCAGTGGTGGTCTGTTTCTTTTTGCAACTCAGCCTTCTGGTCAGGTTACATATAGTGGCACCCTTCCCGAGTAAACTAATAGTCCAACAACTAATAGTCCTTCACTTTGGAATGTTGGTCTGAATCCAGACTCACTAGAACTTCTCCATGCTATCAGGAGGGTTTCAGTAGTCTTTATCCCATGTCAGGGGGAAAGGTAGTGGGTAGGTTTTCTGGTCCTTCTTCAGTGGGCTGGTAGGGAAACCCAGGCCCTCTGTCTCTACTAGGTTCCAGTCCAGGGATCCTTGAATACGCAATCAAGACCTGACTTCACAGACCTTTGGCTATCTCCCTGGACCACTTCTTGCCTTGGCCTGTCTTGGGCCTTTGCCTGAGCCTCTTTCCAGGCTCCCAATGTATCAGCACCGCTCTTGCTAAGCTGTTTCCATAGGTTTCCGACAGAGCTTCTTAGCACTTTCTTGCACCCAGCTGGTTCTGCTGGAGAGGAGTTTTCTCCATTTCTCTGGCAGAATAGGCCCTGACTCATCAGGAGTCTTCCTGCTCCCTGCAGGCCTCTCCACCAGTGCACAGAATCCTGATGCACTCACATTCTGCCACTTCGTTTCCCCCCTGCCTTGGGCTCTCTGTTGCAAACTTACCTTCCTTTCAGGAGGCTTTATCTGCCAGCATTTCGGCTCTGCTCTCTGACTGCAGCCAGGCTTCACTCACTGAATGGGAGCCAAAGATCTGATGTCCTTCCAGATCAGGGCCTAGCTGAGCCAGGTTCAGACCTTTTAACTCCTTCCTCCAGGTTTGACATTGCAGTGGGGTGAGACTGATTGTGCCCACAGGCTCTCATTAACTCCTTCGGGCCCAGTAAGGGGTTGGTAAACATCATCACAAGGTGATGCAATAAAAGTATGCAGAACACTGAATGGTTGAGAAGATAGGTCAGAAACTTCTATTCATCCTGTCTCATCATGATGCAGGGACAAGGGGCATCCAATTAAAATTAATTGAATTGACTGAAATTCAAAACTGATAAAAGGAAATACTTTTTTACAATGCATATGTAGCCCCTGGAACTCATTGCTGCAAGATATCATTCAGGATAAATGCTTAGCAAGATTTAAAAAGGTATTAGACATTTATATGAATAACAAAAATATTCATGCCAATGAATGGGTAGAAAGAAATGTCCTTGTGGTCAGGTTTTTCCATAACTGCCTACTGCAGAGTTTCTTCCACCTTCCTGTGATACATCTTTGGCCAGTGCTGGAGACAGGATACTGTGGTAGATGGATCACATGTCTGATCCAATATGGAAATTCCTATAATCCTAAGTGAATACAAAACAAAACACACAGATTTCTGTCCTTGTTTTACATCCTCTTTTTCAGTTTTACCATATTCCTAACCTTTCTTTGCTTTCGCTGAACTGTCTATCTGCTGCTATCACAGATTCTTTGAACAGTTCTCTGTCTTTTATGTGTTTCTTTATTATTAGAACGTGTATAATTTTCACAGGTTGGCTAGGTTGGAATGTTTAATGATGCATCAAGCATTACATATAAGTATCTATTTGATGTTTAGAGAGCCTTCTGCCTGCAAAGAATATAATTTATTAGGACTGTGAATTAATCACAGTTAACTCACGCGATTAACTAAAAAAAATTAATCACAATTAATCACAGTTTTAATCTCATTGTTAAACAATAGAATACCAATTGAAATGTATTAAATATTTTGGATGTTTTTCTACATTTTCACATATATTATATTGTGGGTTGTAATTGAAATCAAGCTGCAAATTATTTTTATTACAAATATTTGCACTGTAAAAATGATAGACAAGAGAAATAGTATTTTTCAATTCACCTCATACAAGTACTGTAGTGCAACCGCTTTGTCATGAAAGTGCAATTTACAAATGTAGATTTTTTTTGTTACATAACTGCACTCAAAAACAAAACAATTTAAAACTTCAGCGCCTACAAGTCCACTCAGTCCTACTTCTTATTCTGTCAATTGCTAAGACAAACAAGTTTGTTTACATTTACAGGAGATAATGCTGCCCTCTTCTTATTTACAATGTCACCAGAACAGGTGAGAACAGGCATTTGCATGGCACTTTTGTAGCTAGCATTGCAAAGTATTTACGTGCCAGATATGCTAAGCATTTGTATGCTCCTTCATGTTTCTGCTACCATTCCAGAGGAAATGCTTCCATGCTGATGATGCTAGTTAAAAAAATAATGTGTTAATTAAATTTGTGACTGAACTGCTTGGGGGATAATTGTATGTCCCCTGCTCTGTTCTACCCACATTCTGCCATATATTTCTTGTTATAGCTGTCTCGGATGATGACCCAGCACGTGTTGTTCATTTTAAGAATACTTTCACAAAACGCAAAGAAGGTACCAATGTGAGATTTCTAAAGATAGCTACAGCACTCAACCCAAGGTTTAAAAATCTGAAGTTCCTTCCAACATCTGAGAGGGATGAGGTGAGGAGCATGCTTTCAGAAGTCTTAAAAGAGTAACACTCTGATGCGGAAACTACAAAACCTGAACCACCAAAAAAGAAGATCAACGTTCTGCTGGTGCCAACTGACTCAGATAATGAAAATGAACATGTGTCAGTCTGCACTGCTTTGGACTGTTATTGAGCAGAACCTGTCATCAGCATAGATGTATGTCCCCTGGAATGGTGGTTGAAGCACGAAGGGACATATGAATCTTTAGCACATGTGGCACTTAAATATCTTGTGAAGCCGGCTACAGCAGTTCCAACAGAACGTCTGGTCTCACTTTCAGGTGACATTGTAAACAAGAAGCGGGCAGCATTATCTCCTGCAAATGTAAACAAACTTCTTTGTCTGAGCGATTGGCTGAACAAGAAGTAGAACTGAGTGGACTTGTAGGCTCTAAAGTTTTATATTGTTTTATTTTTGAATGCAGGTTTTTTTTTATTTAATTCTAGATTTGTAAGTTCAGCTTTCATGATAAAGAGATTGCAAAACAGTACTTGTATTAGGTGAATTGAAAAATACTATTTCTTTTGTTTTTTTACAGTGCAAATACTTGTAATCAAAAATAACTATAAAGTGAGCACTGTACACTTTGTATTCTGTGTTGTAATTGAAATCAATATATTTGAAAATGTAGAAAACATCCAAAAATATTTAAATAAATGGTATTCTATTATTGTTTTAACAATGCAATTAATTTTGCAATTAATTTTATTAATCGTGCAATTAATCAGTTACTTTTATTAATCGCAAGATTAATCATGCTTAATTTTAATAATCACGCAATTTGTCGTGATTAATCTTATTAATCATTTGACAACCCTATAATTTATATTAGTAAATATAAATCATATCTTGTACAAATATGTTCAGTGCTGTATGGATGTAGAATACTTAGATAAATATCTCTTTTTTAAATACACAGTTAATTAGAGGAGATTATGTATTTTAGCTAAACAAACCCCCAAACTCTTTCCATGTGACTTTATGGTCTTGCAGGTGGAAATACTTATGGTCCCCTACTTGTTGGCAATTATGTGGCATGGCATCAGTTGCACTTTGATTTATTGCCACAATGTGTTTCACAGTGTGAAGCAATTTTGAGTTACGAGGCGGTGGTGCAAAGATATGTTTTTCAAACAAGAAAATCCACATTACAATATATTCCATGATCTTCCTATTTCTGTCTGGAAATTTCAGCTGTGGATAGCCGGTACCTTTTACATTATAATATTCTCTCTTTTATGCCTTAGTCACCTAAAGTTTTAGATTTATACTGGTAGGGGAAGCTTTTTGGTTGATTTTAAATGAGGTAAGAATCTCATTATTCAGTGAGAAAATGACTATTGCTGAAAATTAATGATAATGAAGCAGAAGCATTAAGCTATCAGCTGCCTGAACAGCTAAGATACTGACACATTTGAATATCAAAGCTAAGACTAAATTATCCCTATTATTTCTAAGTAAAAAAGTGATACATTCTGAGCATCTGCTTCATCTAGGGAATTACACAATTTTTCCATTTTGGGCTGTTCACACCATATCAGAAGAGTGTGCTGAAATTATTTAACTAGCTTCAGCTTCACATTTTTCTATCCTTCTAACTATTGCACCCTAGTGAAAATACATTTGGACAATTTGTTTCAGGGACATAATTATTATCCTGAGACATTATCCTGCCAGGTGCTGAGAACCCTCAATTCGCACAGACATCAGTAAAAAAGGGAGGGTGTTCACAAAAGAACAAAAAGCACTAAAGATCTGTGAGTCTTGTTTGCAGTCTTGTTTTCATGTTCATTATTGTTCATGCTTGAAAAAAAATAAGTGCATCATTTAACAGTTGCAGAGTGCTGCAAAGTAATAAATTTAGGTTTATGGCAAGGGCTTCTGACATCACAGCAAAAAAGGGTCTCACACTGCAGACACCTACCCCTCATGCCTGACTGTCCAACACCATTCGTGTTGGGTGTCTGCTGTTAAGGGCTATCACAAGAAATACCCATCCCAGGTGAGGAAAGCCTTGAAAACCGGAAGGGATATGATAAGAGCTCATATGGGGCAGGGGAAGGAGAGTAGAAACATGTTCATTCTTGCAATAAAAATGAAACTCTCCTGAAATTAGAGTCATAGGCCTGGTCTACACTACGGGGTTAGGTTGAATTTAACCGCGTTAAGTCGATTTAAAAATGACTGCGTCCACACAACCAACCCCGTTCCATAGACCGAAAGGGCTCTTAAAATCGACTTCTGTACTCCTCCCCGGTGAGGGGAGTAGCACTAAAATCGACCTTGCTGGGTCGAATTTGGGGTAGTGTGGACGCAAATCGACGATACTGGCCTCCGGGAGCTATCCCAGAGTGCTCCATTGTGACTGCTCTGGACAGCACTTTGAACTCTGATGCACTAGCCAGGTACACAGAAAAAGCCCAGGGAACTTTTGAATTTCATTTCCTGTTTGGTCAGCATGGCGGCAGCACTGGTGACCATGCAGTCCTCACAGAATCGCAAACGAGCTCCAGCATGGACCGAAAGGGAGACACTGGATCTGATTGCTGTATGGGGAGAAGAATCTGTGCAGGCCAAACTCCGATCAAAAAGAAGAAATGCAAATATATATGCCAAAATCTCACAGGGCATGTTGGACAGAGGTTACAACAGGGACACACAGCAGTGCCATGTGAAAGTTAAGGAGCTCAGGCAAGCCTACCAAAAGACAAAGGAGGCAAACGGTTGCTCCGGTTCAGAGCCCCATACATGCCACTTCTATGACCAGCTGCATGGCATTCTAGGTGGGGACCCTACCACTATCCCACCACTGTCCATGGACACCTGCAAGTCCTCATGCAACAGGGAGGAGGATTTTGCGGATGAGGAAAAGGAAGAGGAGGAGGAGAATGCGCAGCAGGCAAGAGGTGAATCCGTTCTCCAGGCAGGAACTTTTCTTCACCCTGGAGCCAATACCCTCCCCAAGGCGGGATCCCTGATCCTGAAGCCAGAGAAGACACCTCTGGTGAGTGCACATTTGTAACTACAGTACGTTGATGTCAGTGAAACGTCCCTTGTGATCCACCAGTGCTTGCAGCACCATTGAGAAGTACCCCTGGTGCTTTATGTACTCATTGGCAAGGTGGTCTGGTGCTAAGATGGGGATATGCATTCGGTCTATCACCCCACCACAGTTAGGGAACCCCATTGCAGCAAAGCCATCCAGTATGACCTGCACATTTCCCAGAGTCACTACCCTTGATAACAGAACGTCAGTGATTGCATTGGCTACTTGGATCACAGTAGACTTGCCCACTCCAAATTGATTCCCGACTGACCGGTAGCAGTCAGGCATTGCAAGCTTCCACATGGCTATCGCCACTCGCTTCTCAACTGTCAGGGCAGCTCTCATCTTGGTATTCCTGTGCTTCAGGGTGGGGGAAAGCAACTCACAGAGTTCCAGGAAAGTGGACTTACGCATGCGAAAGTTTTGCAGCCACTGGGAATCATCCCATACCTGCAACACTATGTGGTCCCACCAGTCTGTGCTTGTTTGCCTGGCCCAGAATTGGCATTCCACTGTATCAACCTGCCCCAGTGCCGCCATGATATCCCAATTGCCACAGCCCATGCTTTCTGGAACGTCTGTGTCCATGTCCTCATCAAAATCCTCCTCGTGCGTCTCTTAGCCTGGTTCTGCATATACTCCAGGATAATGCGTGAGGTGTTTACAATGCTCACAACAGCAGTGGTGACGGTGAGCTGAGCGGGCTCCATGCTTGCCGTGGTATGGCATCTGCATGGGTAACCCAGGAAAAAAGGCACGAAACGATTGTCTGCCGCTGCTTTCATGAAGGGAGGGGCAACTGATGACATGTACCCAAAACCACCCCCGACAATGTTTTTGCCCCATCAGACTTCCAATGGGCGGCAGAGACTGTGGGAACTGTGAGATAGCTACCCACAGTGCACCACTCTGTAAGTCGATGCTAGCCATGGTAGTGAGGATGCACTCCGCCGACTTAATGCACTTAGTGTGGACATACACAATCAACGGTATAAAATCAATTTCTAAAAATCGACTTCTATAAAATCAACCTAATTTTGTAGTGTAGACATACCCATAGAGTCATGGCATGTAAGGCCAGAATGGACCACCAGATCATCTACTCTGACCTCCTGTATAGTACACACTATCAACACTACCCAGAACATGCACACTAAACCCAACAACCAAAATTAGACCAAATATTACAGCCTACAAAAGACTAAACTATTACGTGCCACAGGCAGAGAATAGAAGCGAGCAGGATGCACCAATGTCTGAGGTCCCTGCAAAGAGAAGGAACTGATAAAGTGAAATATACCCAGATACTCCTGGCAAGAGACCTGCTGCAGAGTAAGGTGAAAAAACACCAAGCTGACTACCTGTCTGATCTAGGGAAAAATAGTCCCAACTCCACATATGGTGTGATCAGTTAGCCCCTGAATATATGAGCAAGAACCAGTTAGCCAAGTACCTGAGAGAGAATACTCCAGGCCATCTCAGAGCCATGGCCCTCCGCATCCACTGTCCCATCTCCAGCTGTGACCATTCCTGATGCTTCAGAGGAAAGAGATTAAGAAAAACAATAGAATACACTTGGGGAGGAAAAAATCCCTTCCTGACCTCTGCAGGCAGTCTCTGAAATCCTGAAGCATGAGCTTTTAGGACTATAAGACACAAACCCAATGTGAGCACCAGGGCTGCTGAGCCCTGCTCCCAACTATCACAAGCAACCCTGTCATACAATCAAATTCATGAATTTGTCCAGCTCTCTCTTACTACTGATTAAGTTGTTTGCCCGTACAACTCCACCCCTCTGATGGTTAGAAACCTTCTTCTAATTTCCAGCCTGCATTTGTTCAAGTTTATTTCTGTCTGTTCTTGTGCCAATATTGTCCTTTAGCTTAATTAACTTTTCACTGTCCCTTGTATTTACCCCCCTAATGTAAAGAGCAATCTTATCCCCTCCCAGCCTTTTTTTTTACTGGACTAAACAAGCCAAGCTTTTCCAGTCTCCTCTCATGAGGGAGGCCATCCATTCCACTGCTCATCCTAGTAGTGCTTCTCTACACCTGATCCAGCTTAAATTAATCTTTATTGAATCTTATTTCTTGTCCTGTTCTACTGTACTCTTGCTGTGATATAAACAAACCTTCAGAGGAGCCACTGGTGGAAACTTACAAGAGAGGTCATGGGAATTTTCTGGGACCATAGTAATCAAAATAAGTCTCCAAGTTTTCTTCCCTTATATCATTATATTGAGGGAATTATATCTTTTTTTAAAGCAAATAAACTAAAAGTTGTCTGAGCTCTCTGGTCAATATAAAAGCAGTTCAACTTTCACCATATACTCTACTGCACAGTTCTATCAAAACTTTATGTGTGTGTGTGTGTGTGTGTGTGTGTGTGTGTGTGTGTGTGTGTGTGTGCAGGGCCGGCTCCAGGCACCAGCTTCTCAAGCAGGTGCTTGGGGCGGCCGCTCCGGAGAGGGGCGGCAGGTCCAGGTATTCGGCGGCAATTCGGCGGACGGTCCCTCACTCCGGCTCGGAGTGAAGGACCTCCCGCCGAATTGCCCCCCCAGATTGTGATCGCGGCCGCGGCTTTTTTTTTTTTTTTTTTTGGTTTTGGCTGCTTGGGGTGGCCAAAACCCTGGAGCCGGCCCTGTGTGTGTGTGTGTGTGTGTGTGTGTGAGTGAGAGAGAGAGAGAGAGAGAGAGAAGGTGAACGATAACTAGGCCTAGATTAGAACTACTTTTTAGCCTCCAATTTAATAATGCTAACCACTATCTATAGGCCTGGATTGACATAAGTAACTTGCTTCAATTCTTAGTGGGCATGATTGGGAAGGTGAATGAAAGGATAAATTGTAAATAGGGGCTTGACAAATAGCTAGCACAGACATCCTGACTTCACCATACTAAGTTTCAGAGTAGCAGCCGTGTTAGTCTGTATCCGCAAAAAGAACAGGAGTACTTGTGGCACCTTAGAGACTAACAAATTTATTAGAGCATAAGCTTTCGTGGACTACAGCCCACTTCTTCGGATGCATATAGAATGGAACATATATTGAGGAGATATATATACACACATACAGAGAGCATAAACAGGTGGGAGTTGTCTTAACAACTCTGAGAGGCCAATTAATTAAGAGAAAAAAAACTTTTGAAGTGATAATCAAGATAGCCCAGTACAGACAGTTTGATAAGAAGTGTGAGAATACTTACAAGGGGAGATAGATTCAATGTTTGTAATGGCTCAGCCATTCCCAGTCCTTATTCAATCCGGAGTTGATTGTGTCTAGTTTGCATATCAATTCCAGCTCAGCAGTCTCTCGTTGGAGTCTGTTTTTGAAGTTTTTCTGTTGTATATATGTAATATATTGCGTAATTCTTCTACGCAAAAGAATTAATGGACACAAATCTGACATCAGGAATCAAAATACTCAAAAACCAGTGGGAGAACACTTTAACCTGTCTGGTCATTCAGTGACAGACCTGCGGGTGGCTATATTACAAGTCTCTAAGGTGCCACAAGTACTCCTGTTCTTTGTGCTAGCTAAGATAAGCAACAACAACCTTAATGCTAGGAACAATGTAACCTGTAATGTAAAGATCAGGTTACGCATGAACAGCACATGGACAGAGCAAGCTGTACAGTGATTGGTTTCTGCAAAGTAACCAAGCCAATCCAAAAGTGTGTGGTGTAATGTAATGTATAGCAAATACAATGTAATGTGTAAATGTATATAAAGAAAGAAGTTTCTGTGTAACTTTGGATGCGTGGTATACCCTATACCTACTCCTATGCTTGAGTCTGATCAACTTAGTATAACTATGAGCAGCCAGCATCTACACATGTGGGCTATGCGATGACCCACTTTGTCAATGCGGCCTCCTTTGTCAATGTGGCACATGTTGTTGACAAGTGTCAACTAACCAGACTTCAGGGTGGCCTTAGGGCCCTTCATTCTGCTGATGAAGCTGCGGTCGGGTGGCTCAAAAAGCACTGCAAATGCTAGAAGAAGCAGCAGCAGCGTAGCTTTGCTGTATGCCAAATAAAGGAACCTGAACAACGAAATCTGGAGTTGAACTGAATGTTTTGGATCACAAGGAACCTGAGGAAGTGTTCTCCCAGGACTGGACAAGGTGTTCTGGATAAGGTTATTGGAAAAAGTCTCTGAGGAAATCCCAACACTGTCTGTTTAAGCAAGTATATGGTCAAGTTACTGAAAATAAACAATACATTTTAATATGGGCCAGTTCCTCACACATCTTCATTTGTAAACCCTCCTCTTCTTCCCCATCAAAACAACAGTAGACTAGTGAAGTCTTTTATTTATACAATATCTTTGATTGTAAAGTAATCTATCTAGGGGGGGTGTGTGCTCAAATACATGCAAATGAGAGCGACAGCAATGACAGCAGTTTTGATAAAGGATTGAGCAATAATGCGCGTCTGGCCACTGCTGTCTTCTGTTAAACTCTTGTAAATGTCAGAAAATAGGAAGTTGCAGGAAATGCTTAGCTGGTGAAAGAAGGAAAACACTGGTGCTTGGAAAGACATAACAAAACTGAAATCTGAAACAATTGATTAGCAATTTTATTATCCACCAAATGCATATTTAATACTGAACTGAGCTGAGTATGCTCTGTACCCATCCAAAGCTCATTATATGTAGGTCTCATAAGTGGCTTTGTTTTCTCAACCTGGGCATCATAAAGATACCTTAACGAGAAGCGTTTTATTTCACACAGCTTGACTGGGTATGTTATATTTTTTGCCATGCAGCTGAGCATGAGTTTCTGCAGTAAAGATATTTATGGTAACTTTTGAGTAAAAAAAATGTTTTATTTAAAAAAATCCAGTTAATCCTACTCTTGTTCATGCAAGCATGGAAACTTGTAACCATCAGTATCTATAGAGGCCATGGCTCTGCCCATCTTAATGCTACCCACTGGAACCAAAGGACATAAAAAGACCCAGAGCTCCACCAACCGTTTGTTTCATACCTTTATTTGGAAGATACTGACACAATTTTGTTTTCTTTGAATATCTATAAAACAAGAATAGCAACTCTAGTCTACTCTCTGTAACAGGGATCGGCAACGTTTGGCACGCAGCCCACAAGGGTAAGCCCCCTGACAGGCCGGGCCAGTTTGTTTACCTGTTGCGTCTGCAGGTTCAGCCAATCGCGAACCAAACATTACCAAATGTTGCCGATCCTTGCTCTATAGGTTTTTATTAGGGCTGTCAAGTGATTAATTGCGCAATTAAAAAAATAATCACAATTAATTGTGCGATTAATTGAGCTGTTAAACAATAGAATACCATTTATTTAAATATTTTAGATGTTTTCTACATTTTCAAGTATACTGATTTCAATTACAACACAGAATACAAAGTGTACAATTCTCACTTTATATTACTTTTTTATTACAAATATTTGCACTATAAAAAACAAAAGAAATAGTATTTTTCAGTTCACCTAATATAAGTACTGTAGTGCAATCTCTTTATCATGAAAGTTGAACTTAAAAATGTAGAATTATGTACCAAAAAACCCCCTCTGCATTCAAAAATAAAACAATATAAAACTTTAGAGCCTACAAGTCCCATCAGTCCTACTTCTTGTTTAGCCAGTCGCTCAGACAAACAAGTTTGTATACATTTGCAGAAGATAATCCTGCCTGCTTCTTCTTTACAATGTCACCTGAAAGTGAAAACAGGCGTTTGCATGGTACTGTTATAGCGGCGTTGCAAGATATTTACATGCCAGATGCGCTAAAGATTCATATGTCCCTTGATGCTTCAATACCATTCCAGAGGACAGGCGTCCATGTTGATGACAGGCTCTGCTCAATAACGATCTAAAGCAGTGCAAACCGACACGTGTTCATTTTTATCATCTGAGTCAGATGCCACCAGCAGAATGTTGATTTTCTTTTTTGGTGGTTTGGGTTCTACAGTTTCCGCATCAGAGTGTTGCTTTTTTAAAACTTCTAAAAGCATGCTCCACACCTCATCCCTCTCAGATTTTGGTTGAGTGCTGTCTGGAAATCATCAAAATACAACACCAAAACCAAACTCAAGCTTTATCAGAGCTGCATACTTTCAACACTACTTTATAGTACAGAATTCTGGAGAATGAGAAAGTACGACATGTCCAAAGTGTCTTCATTCCCTACAACCTGCCTCAGAAAAATCCTCAGTTTCTTTTGGCTCAGAACAATCTCAAACCAAGATCTATTGACACAGTGCAGCGAAGAGGATCTGAGCACCATCATTGCCAGGAGGCGTTGGAGATGGATCGGTCATGTGCTTCAGATGAAAACTGATTCCATCACCAGAATAGCAATAAGATGGACACCTGAAGGCAAGTGAAAATGAGGCCACCTGAAAACAACATGGCGAAGAGCTGTGGAAGATAAGCTGAAAAACTTGGGGCACAGCCGGGGAACCATTGAAAGACTTGCCAGAAACAGACAGGAGTGGAGGAGCTTCGTCACTGCTCTAAACATCAGAGGCGTAATAGGAACATGATGATGATGATGATGATTTCTTACTTTCTCCATCACTTGAAGCATGAATAAACAAGAAAGGACCATATAGATCAGTTATACAGTTAGCTGTCAGTCACATATTTCACAGCTGTAAATCCATAGTTTTCTATATCTATGTCTATGATTAATCCCTATAATTGCTGATCACTGGCAAAATCATATTGATTTTAATGGGAGTTACAGGTACTCAGCACCTCTCAGTATGAAGTAATATGTAAGTACTTAAAAACTTTTTAAATTTTACTTTAATGTCAGTTTCTTGTCATCGTGGGTATGCAGACAGTCACTCACGTCAATGAGTCCAGAAGCACCAAAGATATATTCATAGTAACATATCAATAGTAAGATATCTCAGAGCATACACATTTAGTTCTTTCCATACTACCCTCTTAGTCTGCTAATAGAATTAATTCTCATTATGTTGCTCAAGACATAAAACACAGGTTTTCTACAAGAATTAACTGAGCGGATGTCATATACAGAGCACCTCCCTAATCCTTTTGAAGCATTGCAATGTCCTCATTAATGAGTTAGCATTGCTTAAGTCATTCATGTATATGGAGGTCATTACTTACTGTTGAGCTTATGCAAGGTTGGCTGTTTTTCATCTATAGCACTTATAAAGTATGATGGGCTTTGAAAGAATGACTGAAGTGTCTTTAGCATTTTTATGTAACAGCCAACATGTTTTCCATATTTTTATGCTTGCTTAAAAAGCCCATGGACAATAAAAGCAAAGCAGTTCATAAAACATGACATATGGATCAATTTCCCTCTGTAACCAACCTGTGCTACATATGTTCCATAATGAGAGACAACATATATCAAGCAGAAAGGCAGCAACATCTAAGTACTTGTGATTATCTTGTAATGCAGCTTATTCAAAATATTCACTCTACATATGAAAGCTGTAGATATTTATTACATTTGTCCATGAGCAAGAAATCTGTCTCAAGTGTCTCAAGTAAATGAATGACTGATGACCAATTAACTTTCCTAATTAAATATGGGGTTAATAAACGTTATAATATTTTGCAGGAGAGTGACAATTTTTAATGGGAAAATTCTAAAGGAAACCTTTTGTTTCAAAACAACATTTCAAAATTAAATATTGCATTTACTTTGCAAATGTTGACATTTTTCACTTCAACATTTTCAAATTAAATTTTTTTTTAACTTTTCATCCCATGAAAATTTTCAATATTTAGATTTTTTTTGTTTCATTTTGCAACAAAAACTAATGGTGCAAAGTCAGAATTTCCACTGGGGATAGAAATTCCATTTTCTGAACAGCTCTATTCACCAAGTTTTCGTATGGCAGTGGTGTCTATTTTCTATATCATTTATGATTTACTCATCTTCCTCTTTTCTGTTAACTGTATCATCAACAACCTTCTAGGTTTTTAATTTTGCTTTTCTTTAAGTTTATCCTTCCTCTATTAGAATTAAGGACATTAAAGGAGGATATTGATATAATAGGCATCATAGAAACCTGGTGGACTGAGGACAATCAATGGGACACAATCATTCCGGGGTACCAAATATATTGGAAGGACAGAACAGGTCGTGCAGGGGTGGGGGGAGTGGCACTATATGTGAAAGAAAATGTAGAATCAAATGAAGTAAAAATCTTAACTGAATCCACATGTTCCATAGAATCTCTATGGATAGTAATGTCATGCTCTAATAAGAATATAACATTAGGGATATCGATCACCTGACCAGGACAGTGATAGTGACAATGAAATGCTAAGGGAAATTAGATAGGCTATCAAAATTAAGAACTCAATAATAATGGGGGATTTCAATTATCCCCATATTGACTGGGAACATGTTACCTCAGGATGAAATGCAGAGACAAAATTTCTCGTTACTTTAAATGACTGCTTCTTGGAGCAGCTGATATGGGAACCCACAAGGGGAGAGGCAACTCTCAATTTAGTCCTGAGTGGAGCGCAGGAGCTGGCCCAAGAGGTAACTATAACAGGACTGCTTGGAAATAGTGACCATAATATAATAACATTTAACATTATGAGGTGGGAAGTACACCTCAACAGCCCAATACTGTAGCATTTAATTTCAGAAAGGGGAACTATGCAAAAATGAGGGGGTTAGTTAAACAGAAATTAAAAGGTATAGTGACTAAAGTGAAATCCCTGCAAGCTGCATGGATGCTTTTCAAAGACACCATAATAGAGGCCCAATTTAAATGTATACCCCAAATTAAAAAAACACAGTAAAAGAACTAAAAAAGAGCCACCGTGGCTTAACAACCATGTAAAAGAAGCAGTGAGAGATAAAAAGGAATCTTTTAAAAATTGGAAGTCAAATCCTAGTGAGGTAAATAGAAAGGAGCATAAACACTGCCAAATTAAGTGTAAAAATATAATATGAAATGCCAAAAAGGAGTTTGAAGAACGGCTAGCCAAAAACTCAAAGGGTAATAACAAAATGTTTTTTAAGTACATCAGAAGCAGGAAGCCTGCTAAACAACCAGTGGGGCCCCTGGATGATCGAGATACAAAAGGAGCGCTTAAAGACGATAAAGTCATTGTGGAGAAACTAAAAGGATTCTTTGCTTCAGTCTTCATGGCTGAGGATGTTAGGGAGATTCCCAAACCTGAGCCAGCTTTTGTAGGTGACAAATCTGAGGAACTGTCACAGATTGAAATGTCACTAGAGGAGATTTTGGAATTAATTGATAAATTTAACAGTAACAAGTCACCGGGACCAGATGGCATTCACCCAAGAGTTCTGAAAGAACTCAAATGTGAAATTGCAGAACTATTAACTGTGGTTTGTAACCTGTCCTTTAAATCGGCTTCTGTACCCGATGACTGGAAATAGCTAATGTAATGCCAATATTTAAAAAGGGCTCTAGAGGCGATCCCGGCAATTATAGCCCTGTAAGTCTAACGTCAGTACCGGGCAAATTAGTTGAAACAATAGTAAAGAATAAAATTGTCAGACACATAGAAAAGCATAAATTGTTGGGCAAAAGTCAACATGGTTTCTGTAAAGGGAAATTGTGTGTTACTAATCTATTAGAGTTCTTTGAAGGGATCAACAAACATGTGGACAAGGGGGATCCAGTGGACATTGTGTACTTAGATTTCCAGAAAGCCTTTGACAAGGTTTCTCATCAAAGGCTCTTATGTAAATTAAGTTGTCATGGGATAAGAGGGAAGATCGTTTCACGGACTGAGAACTGGTTAAAAGACAGGGAACAAAGAGTAGGAATAAATGGTAAATTCTCAGAATGGAGAGGGGTAACTAGTGGTGTTCCCCAACGGTCGGTCCTAGGACCAATCCTATTCAACTTATTCATAAATTATCTGGAGAAAGGGGTAAACAGTGAGGTGACAAAGTTTGCAGATGATACTAAACTGCTCAAGATAGTTAAGACCAAAGCAGACTGTGAAGAACTTCAAAAAGATCTCACAAAACTAAGTGATTGGGGAACAAAATGGCAAATGAAATTTAATGTGGATAAATGTAAAGTAATGCACATTGGAAAAAATAACCCCAACTATACATGCTATATGATGGGGGCTGATTTAGCTATAACTAATCAGGAAAAAGATCTTGGAGTCATCATGGATAGTTCTCTGAAGAGGTCCACGCAGTGTGCAGCAGCGGTCAAAAAAGCAAACAGGATGTTAGGAATCATTAAAAAAGGCGATAGAGAATAAGATGGAGAATATCTTATTGCCCTTATATAAATTGATGGTACATCCACATCTTGAATATTGAGTACAGATGTGGTCTCCTCATCTCAAAAAAGATATACTGGCATTAGAAAAGGTTCAGAGAAAGGCAACTAAAATGATTAGGGGTTTGGAACGGATCCCACATGAGGAGAGATTAAAGACGCTAGGACTTTTCAGCTTGGAAAAAAGGAGACTAAGGGGGGATATGATAGAGGTATATAAAATCATGAGTTATGTGGAAAAAGTAAATAAGGAAAAGTTATTTACTTGTTCTCATAATACAAGAACTAGGGGCCACCAAATGAAATTAATGGGCAGCAGGTTTAAAACAAATAAAAGGAAGTTCTTCACACAGCGCACAGTCAACTTGTGGAACTCCTTGCCTGAGGAGGTTGTGAAGGCTAGGACTATAACAGGGTTTAAAAGAGAACTGGATAAATTCATGGTTAAGTCTGTTAATGGCTATTAGCCAGGATGGGTCCCTAGCCTCTGTTTGTCAGAGGGTGGAGATGGATGGCAGGAGAGAGATCACTTGATCATTACCTGTTAGGTTCACTCCCTCTAGGGCACCTGGCATTGGCCACTGTCGGTAGCTAGGATACTGGGCTAGATAGACCTTTGGTCTTACCCAGTACGGCCATTCTTATGTTCTTATGTTAATTCCATAACTGCTACACGTAGATTTGCTTGACAATTCCTTTATATTAGCTGTTCAGATTCCTTTATATTAGCTGTTCAGATTCCTTTATATTAGCTGTTCAGATTCTCTCTCTCCTCCTATAGACATGGGTCCGGAACCAAAATTAGGTATCTTCTGTACCTTAATCTGCATGAACTTCACTTTCAAAATCTAAATGCAACAACAATCCAAATTTTGCCAACTAACTGAACTTTGTGTCCCCAGAGTGTAGGGACTGCAACTGTCCATAGCTCTACACTGGGTGTACTGTAGGAAAAATAGTCCTTGTGCCCTCACCCTTCTGAAGAGCTCAAGCTACACAATTTGGACCTGGATCTGGGCACCTCAAAGTCTGCTCCCTCTGTGTGGCTCAGACGCTGCCCCTAATGGAATGGAATTCATGAACCAATGGTATATGAGTTCATGTGAATTCATGGAACAATGAGTACCAATGGTCTGTGGAGTGGTCCAGATAGACCACAGAAGCAGGATATGCACTGCACCATATTGAGAGTGGTAACTACATGGCACAAGCTAGCTCTTAACTGGCAATAATAAAACGTTTAAAAGATGTTTTGGGGGGTTGGCTGTACTTGCACCAGGGAAAATTATCTGCAGTAATTTTTTTAACGTGTTTTTGGAATTAACTAAGCATTAACTTTTAGAATTTAAATAGCAGATTTCCAAATTTTGATGAAACTGAGTGAAAGTTTGCATTGAAATCCCTATTTTTTTTTAAATGTTCAAAATGTTTGCTTTATTGGGTAAGACACAGCTGTAATAAACTGATGATGTGGTAAGGTACCAGATGACTGTGCAATTAATAGAAAATGTGAGACACAGGTTCAAGGACAAATGTAAACCTTTTATTCCATAGGAATGGAAAGATCATAGAAATCATGGGGGCGGGGGGGGGGGGGGGACTACACACAGTCACCTGAAGTATGATGTGGGGGAAAGAATGGAGGTTGATGCTCTTAATTCCCTTTCAAGGTTCACACATAGCAGTCCCATGGTTTACATTTACTAGTTGATTTTGTGACATTATTAGGCAATGGATTTCTAGAAATGGAGTCACCAGAGTAAAGGGGGAAGAGATTACTGTTTAAAACTAGAAGCAGCAATTAATGCATAAGTGAAAGAAAATAACTCTGTTATATTTTCATGTTTTAAATCAAATTCATAGGTGTATATGTTTTCATTTCATGTTTCAATTCTTCTGACCTACAATAGCACGACAACTGACTTGAAGTTAGTGATCACTGCTACATTTCATCAAAGACCCTTAAATCTACAATGTACAATTGACTGTCTTCACAAGGAAAAAGTCCAATGCAATTTAATAGGTGTGGGAGACCAAGGTTCTGCAGCCTCTTCAGGGATCCTCCCATTCTGGGCTGATGAAACTCAGTGGCAACAGAAATGTGTACTTGAGATTCTCGTGTGAGAAGTGGAGGGTGACAGAAACTTCCTTCTTAGAACCCACTTCTGGATTATTAGTGGAGTAAACTCTCATCTAATCTTTGACATGAAGGATTGAGACCATATTGCCAATTATCTAGAAAATGGCAGTAGCTTGAACTGTAAATTGTGAGCCTTACAATACCAATAATACATAACACCATACCAATTATGTGTCTGTGTGCCTCAGAATTATGGTCCTGATGCTCCACTGCCTTGCAACTTGTGTAGTCATTTATAGGTGTTGTGCAAAACAAAGGGGAAAGTGAGTACCAAAATACTACACACACTTTGTATAGGTGTAAATGACTAGACAATATGGAAGATCCTGGAGAACTGAAGACCTTCAACTAGAAACAAATAATAACACAACACATCTCATAAAATCCACCAAGATTAAAGTCAACCATGTTGGGCAATAACCCCATGTTTTTATGCCAGGGATTGCAAGTGATGTTACTACCACACAAGGGAAACTTCCATTTAAAAGAAGCAAAAAAAAAAGTCAAGACATCCCATGTGATGTGAATGGGAAATTAGAAGAGTTTATTAAAACACACAGACTTAAAATAAATTAAAATTAAAACACTGATTAAAATCAGTCAAGAGTTGAGTTCATCTGAAGGATACATAATAAGCTGTATGTCATGTACTAACCAGGTCTGAAACTTTCAAAGCTCTGTAGAGGATGCACAATGGGAATAAATAGGAATTTAGGATCCCAATCCCCTAGAGACAGCTTTGAACATTTCATTTCAAGTATCCTCCAGGTGCCTATCCAGCAGTAGGCCAATAATATTTGACTGCAAACAATATGCTAGATGGTATGCAAGATTCCTTCCTAGATTCTCACTTATTCAAAATGTGAATGAATGCTTAACCAAAACAAAAGTTAGTTTTCTGTGAAAATTTAAGCAATGGAATTTAAAGAGGTAAAATCCAGCAATGAACCTGTGTAACGATTTCAAGCCCAGATCTCAAAATCTAAATAGCTCCTAAAAATGTGAGCCTACAATGCATTCAGTGTCTTACCTTCTGGTCCTGCCTTTACACCAATGAGAATTAACAATCTCTGCAGACAATGCCTTGACACACTGTCAGCTGTAGAACAACCAAATCAGAACTGACTTCTGGCATATGAGGAATGGACTTATATGAGGCCTAAAAGGAATGAGAAGTCTCGAAAATGAAGCAACAAGTGAATGATTTTCTAAACATTCTATCATATGGAAGCAAATCATGGTAAATCTGTCACAGAGGGGAGAGGAAGAGTATTATGTGTTATATCTGGCTGCTCTTTCCATTATTATTAAGCCCAAATCCGTTCTCTTCTCATTGAGTATAAAGCCGGCTTTCCTTGCTTTATTAATCACCTGATAATTTTAACTAGCGGATAGGGGATAAAAGTGATGAATAAAATAATGCATCCCTTGTCTTGCTTACAAATAGCCTAATACACTTGAAAGAAGTCTTTCATAGCAATTTAGCAGCCAAAAGCAACAGCTCATTTAAACAGCTCTTTGGTTAGAGAATCCTAATTTGTCTCTTTCAGACAGGCAAAAGTTGAGCCAGATTGCTGAAGACATTATAAATATCATGGAAAATTCCTTTATATTGATATGCAAAATACTACAACATGACTAGGGGAAGTTCCTAAGGGATTTGGGTACCTAATTTTCATTAATTTTAGAGATTTAGACATCCATCCCCCCAATCATTTTGAGAATCTCAGCCTCAATCAATTACACTTACTTAGCATGATTAGAGTATCACACATCTTTTTAAAAAAAATAGTAAGTCTGATATCGGGATATATATTACCCTGAGGTTGGTTAACTCAGCAGTGTAGTGCAAAAGGCCGGCATTGTGCTGGAGGATCCGACCCTATAACGGTATACCATATAATAACTTTATGTCATCATTGTTTAATAGTATATGAATCATTCTCTATAATCACTGTCAGTATTGTATATCCTTGATCTGGTTACTAGTTTAAAAAAGTCTGTAAGCACTATTTTACTGAGTAAAGTTAGACTATAATAATATAGTCTGAAGAATCCTATAGGTGTAGGTCTGCACTTTACTTCAAAGGCTGATTTCCCTTTTTTCATAGTCTATAGTTACATCAGATTGATTTAATAACAGCTTATTAAATTCCAATCTGTATAAAGAAAAACATATTTCAAGTAGCACAATGGGAGATTACAGTAGGATTAATGTATCTGGATAATCAGGATCTGAGAAGAGAAGGGTTATGACCATTTGACTTTTGGCTGACACTTCCAACAGCACATTAAACTGCATGTGAAGTCAAAGCTTTCACTTGACTGAACAGCATCATGGGAAAATTGGTAATACAATTTCTTTCTTTATGTTGCAGCTGGTACCTGATTGTTAAACTTGATTTAATTGCCTAAACCAGTTTAGGCCGCTCAGGAGTTAATTCCAGTTTCTATTCACTGTTTGGCAGAATTTACCTCATGAATCCGATGTTATCCTTTGAATTTTCCAATAACAATAACATTCTCTTATCTAGTACAAAGAAAGCCAGGGATAGAAGAGTGCACAGATCCTTGTATACCTTAACTAAGTGCATTCACCAACATGCTAGAAATATTTATTAGACGGTTTAGTTCATATGAAAATATAGTAAGGACAATTACCTCAGAATATTTGGAAAATCACAGGACTACAGTGATCAGAAAGACTATAGGAACTTGCATATTTTGGGCTCAGTCCAGCAAGGTGTTGAACATCCTTAACTCCCAAATGGAAGCTGAGGGCACCTAGCACCTCCTAGGGGTTTCTCAGAACCTTGCAGGATCAAACACTTAGGCCCAGATCCACACAGGTATTTCAGTGGAAGTTTTTAGAAGCCTAAATATCTTTGTGGCCCAGGGTCTTACTGCCGTCTACAAAATTTCAGTCATCTGAATCTATTCATATTTAAGAGGGGCTATAATGTGGAATAAGGTTTTTAGCCGAGCATAAATAGCTGTCTGAAAACTGCATAACTGACAGATAAATCAACATATTTTACAAGGGGGCAGAGAATATTTAAATTGAAATTTTGTTAAATCCATCTGAGTCAATACTCTTGTTTTAAACTGTTTTCAGCAGAATGTATTTTGGAACACCCCGAGACACACATTTTCATATCCATTCTCTGGTCCTGGTTATTCTATCACTTCGACCCCAATCCAGCACAGCCCTTAAACACAAGACTAACTTTAAGCTTGGGAGCAGTGACGTTGAAGTAAATGGAACTCACTTGCTTAATATTAAATGTGTGCTTTTCTGAAGTGGGGCCTTGGGGTAAAATTCACTTCCACGCAGAGGCTCAAAATGTTATCCATAATTTAAACCCTCAAAAATATTCTGATGTGGGACTTAAATGGTATAGGCCTTGTGCTGCCCCCCTGAATAACAGTTTAAATCTGGAGTAACTCACCTGAAGTCAGTGTCATAAAAGTCAGGTGCTCTATCACTAGCTCTCATAAATTAATCAGACTGCTTCAGATTCACTGACTTTTGCCGGTCTATCCATTGTACAGTAGCTATCATTGCACATTTCTACATTTATTCCCATTTACACCATCTCTCTCTCTTGCCTGTATTAAATGGTGGCAATCTCAAGTGCTAAATGGAGACCATTTACATTAACTGCTATACTCCTGCGTAGCAAGATCCACCACAAAAACATTTCAACTAGTGTGCTAGGCTGCAATAGAAATAGTCATGTTGCCATGATCCTTGACCACTGCTGTTCTAGTCAAAGCTAGGACATTACTTCTTTGGCACGCTACTTCCTGTTCAACTCAGCTGACAGTGGTTGGCAGAGCAGCAGAAAATTCTCTTTGCCAGAAAACTTGTACCTAATCCTCTTTGAAGCTTATTTCACAAATTTAAATAACTGCTGGGAAATAAAGTGAAAGTTAGCATGGATAGAGAGGCTGGTTCATCTGTTCCACCACTAGCACTAATGAATGTTTCAACAGTGGTTTAAGGAAGGAATAACAAACAACATGTTCTAAAATCCTAAAGAAATGTTCTGTGTGTCAATACAAGCAGACACACCAAAAAGTCAGCTGGAAACTGAACAGCCAGCAGCTCCCATTAACCTTAATACAACATTTTAATAATCAGAACACTCATTTAGATGTCTAAATATGAACTTCTGAATTTTAGACCCCCCCGTACACACTTCTGAAAATCTTTGGCCTATCTTGGACAAATCTACATGTGCTCCAAATTTGAATAATCTTAAATTTATTAGTCAGTGGTGAATAGCCTCCAGATTCTAACCAGGATTTCTAATCAGCATTTCTAGGGAAATCATGCCAATAATAGATCAAATGAGAACAAAGAAAGGATAAATATGATCAAAAATCACTTCATCAACTTGGATAAAGAATGCAAGATGGGTACAACACAGGTGAGCTTCTCAGAGATCCTTCCGGGATGAAGGATGAGTGAAGAAAGCAGAAAATTGGTATGAGAGACCAACCAATGAAGCAGAATTTGGCCAAGGGGGTTTGGTTGAACAGAACACTAGAATAGCTCTGTGATGAGAACTTATTTAGATTGATGAACTCCCCTAAGATGAAGAGATAACTGCCTCCTAAATTCACAACTAGACTGGCTTCTCAGAAAAGCTTACATTAAATAAGAAAGAGAAAAAGGGGAGCTGTTGTTTAAAAATAGTGCAGTTTATTTTCAACATAAGCCCTTATCCTACAGGTTATTCTGCCTGGGTGCAGAGATCCACATGAGTGTAGTAAATTGCAGGGTTGGGGCCTGAGACTGAAGCTCCATAACCAAAGCACCATGACTAAGTAGTGAGGGATAGCACTATAAGATGGGTGCAACATATCTACACTGTATGAATATTCACACAGTACTCACTAAACCCCCAAAGCCCCCATGCACTGGGCTCAGACTAAATCTGGGAAGAATTCTCGGGGGGGAGGTAGCAGTCTCTTTTTTGGTTACTCTAGCCCTAGTCAGGGAAATGCAAGGGATATCCTCATCCTATTAAGATAACACAAATATTCCCTAAAAGAGATTTATATGTTGGCTGTTGTTTTTAACTTGCTTGATACTGACTTTCCAAATAACCTTGTAGATATGTTGAACATACTTTGCCAGATATGTGGCACTTTAAAAGAAACGCAATCCTAAATTGTGATGGGTCTACAATGTATTAAAAAAAAACAGCTGAAGCAAGAAATTCCAACTCATTAGGAGTCAGCTATTAATGTACATACTTGAGAGACTCCTCCAGGAACAACAGAACACTATGCAGAGCTATTCAAGAAAGCACCAGATAGACAAAGCAGATGTTGTACTGGTCTCAACTGCATGGATTCAGTTGGACTGCTTCAGCCTTTTAAATCAGTTAAAAAGGGAACTCATGCTTACAACACCTCTTTTGACAGACAGTTCAGGGAATCGGGAACAAAGTGTATATTATGGCTTCTGAAATAAGAGATGTGAAGATTTCAATATTGCACTCACCCATAACAAAGTACCTCCAAATAATGCCAGCTACTTTTCTTGGACAAAATACAGCTGACTTTTAATAATTTGATAATAATCAACAATGCCTTTTCTGGAATCTCCCATCTGCAACATAATTGGAATGTGGATCAGACTCGCTTATATTAGCCCTTTGCGTGACATCATGGAATAGCTAGTTTCAATGCTTTTGTGACTTATCATTTTGAGTCCCTTGGCACAAGAAATCCTAGACATTGTGGATTACAAAAAGCAAGGTGCACAACAGATTTTAATTAAATTAAATTTGTATTATTTACATATAAAATTCTTTGCTACTGGAATTTCAGCTACTGACAATGGAACTCACAAAAAAATTATGCTCTTAGCATTTATTTATCTATTTTAGATACTTATATGGTCCCTAGGTATTGTATTATCTGAGAACCTCACAATCTTTCATCTGTTTACCCTTGAAGTATTCCTGTGAGGTACGGAAGTGCTATTATCCCTATTTTACAGATAGCTTCTCTGTGCCTCAGTTCCAAAGTTATTTTACCTAAAGTCACACAAGAAGTCAATGATAGTGCAGGGAACTGAATCTGGGTGTCAAATCTGTGGGCAGCACAATAACTACTGGACCATCATTTCTCTCTCAGGTAACTACATTGGCTTTGTTGGTATAATTGCTTTGTAGGACACTTGTCACTTGTGAAAAGTAGGAAGCCATATTTTTACAACACAGATTAAATGAGGGCATATGACAGAGCAAGCAGGATAATACATGTGCTACATTCAATGTCCACTTCTTGCAAATGCTAATGTATGTGCCCAGGATGAAATCAGAATTTGGAATCCAAACAAACTGCAACCACCATCCTCCCATGCCTGTTGCCTCACTTAGCTCTCTTTCCTTGGTGTGCCTGAAACATTTTCTCTATTTTCCTGGCAGCACAGTTAAAGAAAATATTAATTATACTTTAGATTTGATTCGGGCTAACATGGTAGAGCAGGGATTGGCAACCTTTGGCATGCAGCTCGCCAGGGTAAGCCCCCTGGCAGGCCGGGCCAGTTAGTTTACCTGCCGCGCCCGCAGGTTTGTCCAATCACGGCTCCCATTGGCCGCAGTTCTCAGGCCAATGGGGGTGGCAGGAAGCGGTGCGGGTGGAGGGATGTGCTGGCCATGGCAGGTAAACAAACCGGCCCGACCCTGGCAAGCTGCGTGCCAAACATTGCCGATCCCTGTGGTAGAGTTAAAAATGTAAAAGCAAATGCTACACACATGGTGAAGGAATAGTCTGTACTGGGTTCTAGGTCAGATCGGAGATAACTGAATTCATAACTCGAGGGCTATTTAAATTATACAACTGTTAAAAGGGACTCAGCTCAGCATAGCTGTATGAAATTGAAAATTTCTTTGAGTTCTGAATTACATTTTACTTATTGGTAACCTCAACCTAAAGTTTTCATTCTTTAGACAATGGTTTCTAGAAATCTAAATGTGATTTTTACTCTTGCCCTTTGACAAATATTGAATGTAAACTAGACAGATAGATTTCATTGCAAACTTAGTTACAGTGTTAGTGTTTTTGAGCAAAATTATCACTTTTCTTTGCAAGGCAGAAAAGAGAATGTGAAAGAAGAACCTATTGTTCACATGCAACAATCGTTCTCAAACATATAGGATCTCAGAGTGTAACTGCATCCAATTACAATAGCTGTTACTATCCAGTATCTTTCCTCACCGCATTTTATTGGGACTAGCTATCTTGGTTTAGGCATGGGTGAGTTTCAGGCTGTTTCTAACAATTAAAGAAGAAAGCTTGAAACATCATAGATCTCTCACTTCACATCCTTAAGAAAGGCCATTTAAGGTGAAGATTTACTTCTAAGGTTGCTAGCATTGCTCTGACTGGTTTACCCATCATCAGTTGAATTGGCTTATTCCAGTGACTGTCAAGGTTGCACTATAGCTTGTCAGAGTTAATGCATGGCTTCTTTGCTTTGAAAAAAAATTATCTTTACGTTCTACTACTCACTTCACGAGCACATTCCATTATGCATGATGGAGCCTGGAAGTACCGATAATATGGATAAAATCATACTATCCCTCCAAAGTTTAGAATTCAGAGCTGACAAGTTGTGGCCTATTGCCTTTTATTTCTTTGGGAATGCCAAAATGGAAGGGATTTCTTTTCTATGAATTGTTGAATTGTGGTTCCAGTGAGAAGTAGAATTTCTACAAATACAGAAAAATTCGCAATGTCTTCCAGAAAGGCAAGTCCCTTTTTGCGCAGAATTCTAGTACTGTTCTTTTCCAAGGCATATTTGGTAATACTATAGGTCTGAGAAGTTTCTTAAATATTATTATTGTGATCACTTTTCAAAACGTACATGATTTCACATTGTATTTTAGGTTCATCCCCAGTGTTTGAACTTGCTCCTGGTATTTTGTGAAACCCAATTGTCCAATATATTGTTCTGCAAGGACTGTCAGGCTATAATATGATTAACAGGAAATCTGATCTTCAGCTAAGTATAGTTTCTCTCATTCCACAGAAGTTATAGATTGAATGTATGACCCCAGACAAATAACTGGACCAATCATGTCAGCCCTAATAACTATTTTAATCACTTTTAATTTCTGTGGTGTCCTGCCATGCCACTCAGAGCACCCACTTTTGTTTCTATATTGTCCCATGCCTCTGGAAAATCTGAATGAGTGACAGGGCTCCACTAAGAAGAGGTCAGTCACTAGTAGATGCTTAGTCTCTAGTAAATGATTAGGGAGCTGGAGCTCATGACTTATGAGGAGAGGCTGAGGGAACTGGGCTTATTTAGTCTGAAGAACAAAAGAGTGAGGGGGGATTTGATAGCAGCTTTCAACTACCTGAAGCAGGGTTTCAAAGAGGATGGAACTAGGCTGTTCTCAGTGGTGGCAGATGACAGAACAAGGAGAAATGGTCTCAAGTTGCAGTGGGGGAGGTCTGGGTTGGATAGTAGGAAAACCTATTTCACTAGGAGGGTGGTGAAGCACTGGAATGGGTTACCTAGGGAGTGGTGGAATCTCCATCCTTAGAGGTTTTTAAGGCCCAGCTTGACAAAGCCCTGGCTGGGATGAGTTAGTTGGGTTGGTCCTGCTTTGATCAGGGGATTGGACTAGATGACCTCCTGAGGTCTCTTCCAACCCTAATCTTCTATTATTCTATGATTCTCCAATTCAGCAGATTTAAATCTTCAAGTCCTGCTATGCCAATGATGCTCGCCTACATTGCTCATTTGTCAAATTTTCCCACAACCACCATTTTGTGTTCTCCCATGCCACTTCTTATGCATGGACTCTCCTTGTAACAATTACAAGTCCACTACATTGTTCTCCTTTAAAACTCTCCTTAAAATGCAACTATGCTGATGCCTACAAAACACAAAATGAGTAAGCAGCAGATATGTTGTAACCATTGCTTACCATACTGATTATAATTGTTTTATTGCCTTGCATTCCCCTGCTTGTTTAAATTCCGGTTGTCTCTTATCTTAAACTTAGATTGTAAACTTTTTTGGAGAGAGACCATTATTTTATCTCTTTATACAACAGCTAGCACAGTGGGGCCCAGGACTATAAGTTCTACTGCAATCAAACAACATTTATTGATACAGTCTGTCATTAGATTGACATAAACAAGCTGTGGCATTTATTTTGTGAACCTCTTGCACACCTATATGTTCATTAACATTTTCTCCCTCTACTGACATATAAACATTGGCTGTACAAAATTTCACTCCCTTCAGGCCTTGCAGAATCTCTATTATTTTCCCTTGGAAGATTTCTGTGGTCTTGAGATGCCAGTTGGGAGTAATTGAAAGCAATCTTTTTCAATAGTATTATAAAAGTTGTCAGGTTCGAACACACAGGGTGGAGCAGAACTTGCTAGAATCCATTAGCTGCATCTTACCAGGAGAAAATGGTTGTCCCAGCTAACATGGAGAATATATTTTCTACAGTGAGAAGACTATAACTTTCTCTCTTTACTGCTTTATTGAGCCTTTTTAGATCTACACACATAGGGACATTCCTATTTTTTGTCATTACAGGCACAATAGGGGTACACTGCATTGTTCATTTAGTAATACATTCCATTACACCATTCGTCTCCATCCTATCGAGTTCTTCTTTCCCTTTGGGAAGCAATTGTTGACATCAAGGGGAGTGGAGAGTGCTCAGTGCTTGCAGGAGGCAGGCATTCAGCATTTTGCATTATTTGCAATAATAGCATTGCTTTGGTGGGCAACCAAATTACCTTCTATGCCCATAGACAAATAAAAATGTGGATGCATGTTAGTGTGTGATTACACAGTCTCTTTTCAAACAATAGCAAATTTGACCATACTCAGGGCAAGTTTTTTCTTCATTCTTAAAGAGAAACTAATTCAGAGAACATACTTAATATCTAAATTAACCTAGAATGTCTCCTCTGACAACTTTAATCTTTGCTGTTTTTTTCTGTTTTATTATAATCGGTTATTTGAAGCATAGGACCAAATGACTGAACAAATCTGGAGCAAAGAGACTTAAGGAATTTTAAGTAACAAAGAATTAAGAGATGTGGATTTAAACCAAAGGTTAAATCTGTAGAAAGAAGGGAGGCTAGGGCAAGTTCTAAGCAGAAACTTCATAATCAATTGGATTTGATGCCAGTAGGAGGGTTCTCTGTACCTTCAGGAGGCATTCAGCTCCTCATAAGACTAGACCCAATGATTAAATGATATACATCTAATACTAGCAAGGCCTTGGAATCCCATAACATTTCAGAACCAAATTCTGCAGCAAGGCTGATTGAATTCTGCAGTAAATTTGTAGAAGTGATAACAAGACTCCATAAAAGTCAGGGTTGGCTGTGAAAAATCAGAGACCCAAGAGGACTATGTTAGCAGCGGGAAATGTATCAATGTTATTTAAAAGTAGAGCAGTGGGAACTTGGGAGAAATTACCTGGCAAGAAAGCACATAAAGCTTTGGAGACCTTAATAGAAGTCAAGGGAAATGTTAAATAAATTATGGCAGTAACTGAGGATAAAAAACAAAAAGATTAAGAGTTTTTCATCTCACTGCCCTGTGTCTTCTTTCTTTCTTACAAACTGGTGCTCTAAGAAGATTAGATTTGTACTGAACTATATCCTTCTGAGGATGTACTGTAATACCTCAAGGGAGCAAACATTATAGCCTTGTGTACACAGGGACAATCTGAAAAGTTAATCTAAATTAAGTAAAGGTGTGAATTTAAAGTGCGTTAATTAAACAGCATTAAATCTATGTGGGTACATCTATACAGCAAAGAAAAACCAGCAGCTGGCCCATGCCAGCTGACTTGGCATGTGAGGCTCGGGCTGTGGGGCTGTTTCATTGCTGTGGAGACTTCCAGGCTCAGGCTGGAGCCCAGGCTCTGAAACCCTCCCACCTCACAGGGTCCTAGAGCTTGGGCTCCAGCCCAAACCCAGAAATCTTCATGGCAATCAAGCCCCACGAGCCTGAGTCAGCTAGCATGGGCCAGTCATGGGTGTCTAGTTGCTATGCAGACATACCCAGTGTGGAAACTCTTATTCAGAATTAAAGTGGCCTTAATGTGATTTAGTTTAATTCACTTGAAGCTAAACCAAATTAAGGTCATATTAATTCTACATGGGGGTTCAATGCAGTTTAACAGTTTCAGACTAATTTTCCTGAGCATCGCTGTGTAGACAAGCCCTCGTGCATCTATGCCTGAATTTAGGCCTATGTCACTCATTAAGGCACTGGAAGAGTTGAGAATACCTGTGCCACAACTTGTGTTCCTGGCTGGTGAATGCCAATGGGAGAAATTGATGTCACTGATGATGAAGATCATCAATGAATCTCTCAGGGATCAGAAGCTTCCAATTTAAGAGGTCTGTCTGTCCATCGCTCAGAAAAATAATGCATGGCTGGCCAGCTATTATCCAGTAGTTAATCCCCTACTTCTGGTTAAGATTATTGAGAAGCTGTTAGTGAGACAAATCTCATCTCTCAACTCTCATTTCTGGCAGTCTTAGAGCTGTTTGACTTTTGTCAGTCTGGTTATAGACCTGGTATACCATATGGCATGGCCTTTTATTGTTGCCAGAAGACATTTTCTAAGCACAGGACACTACCTTCTGCAGATTTATATAGCCAGTAACCTCAGATACCTTGTGATAAAAGTTCTTTGCAAGAAACCCTGCAGTTTTCTATCATAGCACATCCAAAGTTACCAATTTTGACACCATACCAATGAAGGGTTCTTGTCTATAACTTTATCAATATTTGCCCTGTAAAGGTCCAAGTTGGCTGAAAATGACTGAAATGTATATGGTGATATACTACAGGCAAGATTGAATGGAGTGAGGAACTTAGAAGTCATACACAAGAAAAAAAATTGCAAATTGCTATTTAGGGTGGGGTTTTTTTTTAGTATTTCTGGACAATGTTAATGTGCTAAAGAACAAAAAATCTTGCCCTACTGGGGTGTTTTATGCACCAATATTTTATACAATCATCACTCTAACAGATAAGCTGCAATAAATTACCATGTCTATGTTCTGGGTAGTAAGTATAGGACAAGATATTATCCTATTCCCATAATTTTTCTTGGCAATACTCGCCTTTCACTTTAGGCTGGACTATGTTCTTGTTTACCCTCAGGAGAAGTATTTGTACACCAGCCTAACCTGGTGAAATGATAAATTTAATACATCTGATATGTATTAACTTAAAATATCTTAAAATATTACTATTCTCCTTGTTAACCAGCATATTTTCCTCAGCAAGAGCACTGAAAAAAAGTAAAACAAACTTTTGACTGGAACCCCCTTGTATATGACATTTATTTCTCAACTATTTATAAGTGACAGCTTGGTATGAATTAATAATTGTTGATCTAAATCAACATTTTATTTTCTGATTCAAACCTATTGTTCATTTTGAATTGTGTATTGACGTTGGCACTGTAGTGCTTAGTCCCCAACTAAAAATTATATGTTTTTAATTTCCAGTCTGAGGTTCATGGCATCATACTCATCAAAGTCACTCTCATTAGACCCATCATTGGGAATGATGGGTTCAGCAGCATTTTTGTCAATGTTCTTGCACTTCTGATACTTACAAAAATCTATGCAGGAAAGCCCAACAGCAAGACAGGAACACCTCCCTATTTGACATTTCACATGCTTGCAGGTACAATGCACTGCCTGCAACATACTATCTGGTGCTGGACTTCTTGTCATTCAGGTGATGCAAGCTCCTTGTTTTCTAAGTGCCATCCATGACCAACAGGGAAAGGAGCATTTACTCTGTTAATAAGACAGTGCTTCATTATAGCAGCCTAGTAATTTTCCTACTTGTCTTGGTACAGAAGAGCATCACATGCTGGTGGCATGTTCTGTCCAGGCAGTGAAGATGATGCTAGGCAGAACACCTTGTATTGGGTATCACGGACATCTTGTGATGAAGCTTGACCATACAGATGGCCACATTTCTTAAGCACAAGGAATGTTGTGTGTTGAACTGTGAAGTCTTTCCTAAAGTCTGTGAAATCATCAAGGAACTCTTCTTTCTGAGGCCACAGCAAATGCCTTCCTCTTACTGTCCCCATAGAAGGCACTCGTAGAATCACATTGTGAGTGACTGTGTGGAGTCCAGTAAGGGAGGTACATACCTTCAGGCCTAGAGTCGAAGTGACTTTCTCCAAATCAATAATGCATCTTTGATTACCAGCACCAGTGAAGAAATGCAAATTGACTAGCAGTTGTGACTTAAGACTGATGCCTATGACTGCAAAATCTGTAACTTGGCTCCTAATTATCACATTCTGGTAGTCTTCGGAAATATATTTCACATGAAGAAATATGCATGTCACATTTTTCATGTTCACAACTTAATTCATCAGCAGCTGTGACTGTCACTGAACCATTCTGCATAGCCAGGCAGTGACAAAATCTTTTGCTAAGGACACCTAGATATGACATACAGGTATGGAATTCAGTGAGCTGCATTATAAAGCTTCTTGTGTAGTCATCATCTCTCCATCAGATTTGTTGTGCTTTAATATATGTTGCTTGGTCAAAGACCAAGAGTGCATGCTTAATTTCAAGATGATCAGCTATATCAATATTTCATTTCAGAATAGTGTAGACAGTAGACATCTCTGGTGATGCCTTGATGACTGGAAGATAATGGATAGCTGACTTTCTCAAGAGTTCAATCATGTTGAAGAGCAGTATGAAAACCACTCCAGCCAGGAAATGTATATGAATCAGCACTGAGAACCTTCATAAAAATGTATGCCAGTTCAGTTTAGTGCTGGTTCCAAGTTTGTTCTGTAACTGTCGACCTCTAATGGGGCATGTGCATCATGACTCAGAGTCTGTGGACCTCACCTCTTGTTCCAATGGTACTGCTCTGTTGCAAAACTAAAAAATACTTTCAGGGTTCTGGAACAAATTTTATAGTGGGGGTGCTGATGATGGAAAGCCTTGGTGTTTGTTATTAGTACTTCAAATCAGGGGGTTTGGCAGCACCCCTAGTACCCCAAGTTCCAGCACCACTGAATACTTTAAGAGAACACACTCCTTTTGGCAGTCGTGCTCTCCCTGTTGTTGGGGTTGCTTCAGTGATGTGACTCTGCAGCATTATTCCATTTGTGTGATGCCACACCTGGATAAGTTTTCTTCAACCACCCCAGGACGGACAGAATGGGCATACCAGTCCATTAACACAGGTGATGCTTGCCCAATTAGAGCCCAACCCTACCAGATGGCTCCTCAAGCCAAAACCGCAATAGAAAGGGAGATCAAGGACATGTTACAGATGGGTATAATCTGCCCCTCTGAGAGTGCATAGGCCTCCCAAACCAGCTGGGGAGATCTGCTTTTGTGTGGACTACCATAAGCTAAATGCTGTAACTCTCCCAGAAAACTATCCAATGCCACATATAGATGAGCTGTTGGAGAAACTGGGACATGCCCAGTTCATCTCCACCTTAGACTTAACTAAGGGGTACTGGCAAGTGCCACTAGATGACCCAGCCAAGGAAAGGTCAGCCTTTATCACCCATGTAGGGTTGTATGAATTTAATGTGTTCCCTTTCAGACTGCGAAATGCACCCCTTTCCAGACACTGGTAGATAACCTTCTCACTGGATTTGTGGAATTTGCAGTTGCCTACCTCGATGATGTGGCTATATTCTCAAATTCATGGGCAGAACACCTGGAACGCCTCCAAGCTGTCTTCCAGCACATAAGGGAGTCAGAATTAACAGTTAAAGCCAAAAAGTGTCAAATAGGCCTAATCAGGGTAACGTACCTTGGACACCACGTGGGTCAAAGAACTATCAACCCCCTACAGACTAAGGTAAATGCTATCCAAAATTTGCCTTTCCCTAAGTCAAAGAAGTAGGTGCAATCCTTCTTGGGCTTGTCCGGGTATTACCAACGATTTGTACCACACTACAGCCAAATTTCCACCCCACTGACAGCCCTGACCAGAAAAAAGCAGTTAAATGCAGTTCAGTGAACTGAAAAGTATCAGAAAGCCTTTAACCAGCTTAAGGTGGCCCTTACGTCTGACCCTGTACTGAGGGCCCCGGACTTCAACCAACCGTTCGTCGTAATCACAGATGCGTCCGAGCATGGTGTGGGAGCAGTTTTAATGCAGGAAGGGCCAGATCAACAATTCCATCCTGTCGTGTTTCTCAGCAAAAACTTTCTGAGAGGGAAAACCACTGGTCAGTCTCAGAAAAAGAATGTTACGCCACTGTGTATGCTCTGTAGAAGCTACGCCCATACATTTGGGAATGGCGGTTTCACCTGCAGACTGACCATGCTGCACTGAAGTGGCTTCACACAGTTAATGAGACTAACAAAAAACTTCTTCGGTGGAGTTTAGCTCTCCAATACTTTGATTTTAAAATACAACACATTTCAGGAGCCTCTAACAAAGTGGCTGATGTACTCTCGCTGGAAGGTTTCCCAGAATCAGCCAGGTAAAAATGTCCCTGTATTCTACGTCATTGTAGTCCTTGAAATGGAAAAAGTACTGTTTAGTTCTTCATGTAATTATTAGTAAAATTACAGGTGCATGTATCTTATTAACTCTGTTTCCTAAACCTCCAGGAAAAAATCCCAGCTGGTGTGGACCTGAACCAGGCTGGCCAGCACGGTCTGTAATTTGGGGGGCGTGTGATAAATAAAGTGGGGGGATAACTCCCTTTGATGGACACCCAGCCAGCCAGTTAGCTGTAAAATCCCTCTTGGTAGCTGTTCTTTACTTGCTTTACCTGTAAAGGGTTAAAAGTCCCCCAGGTAAAGAAAAAAAGTGGGCATCTGACCAAAAGAGCCAATGGGAAGGTAAAACTTTTTAAAATTGGGAAAGAGACTTTGCCTTTGTCTTTTGTTCTCTGGGCTGGAGGGACAGGGCAGCCATGCTATAAGCAGTTAAGCCAGGTATGATTATAAGTCATCAGATCATGCCTAGAACTACTTATCTGAACTCCAAATGTGTAAGTAGATCAGAATGTTTAGCTAGATGTGATTAGGGTTATTTCTTTTGTTTCTTATTGGCTTGTGAACTCTTCTGTGCTAACCCCTGATGCTGTTGTTTGCGTGTAACCTTTAAGCTGAACTCCCAAGAAAGCTATTTTGGGTGCTTAATTTTTGGAATTGATCTTTTAAAATTTAGCAAAAGCCTAAGTTCCAGAGTAGCAGCCGTGTTAGTCTGTATCCGCAAAAAGAAGAACAGGAGGACTTGTGGCAGTCCTAAGTTCCAGATGTATTGTCTTTCTTTATGTTTTTAATAAAATTTGTCTTTTTTAAGAACAGGATTGGATTTTTGATGTCCTAATAGGTTTGTGCATGTTGTTTGATTAGCTGGTAGCCACAGCTAATTTCCTTTGTTTCTTTTCTGAGCTCTTTCCCTGAGTGGGGGTGAAAGGGCTTGAGGGCACCCACAGGGAGGAATTCCCAAGTGCGCCTTCCTGGATTCAAAGGGGGTTTTGTTGCATTTGGATGGTGGCAGTGTTTACCAAGCCAAGGTCAAAGAGAAGCTGCAATCTTGGGAGTTTAATACAAGCCTGAAGTGGCAAGTATTATTTTTTAAAATCCTTGTGGGCCCCCACCTTCTGCACTCGGAGTGACAGAGTTGGGATTCAGACTTGACAGAAGCATCAAGACCGTCATGCTTTTTTACAAGTCTCTTCATCCGCAACACATCCTGGTCTACAGTGAGAACTCTGGATGATAATGGCACAGAAAATCATGTAGGCTTTCCTGCACATCTGCTCAGCAAAGGTGCGCTTATCCTTGTCTGCTGACTCTGCCAAAAATCTTGTGTAGTCTTTGCAAAATGTTTTATGGTACCGAACTTCAACTGCCACACAATCTTTTCATTATATGTGAATGATAATGCTATGATCCTCTTTCAACTCTGCAGCTCTTTTTAACATTCCTACATCTACAATTTCAGCCTGGATTAGATGATCCTTCTTGCATTTATGGGCTACAGTGATGTATCGCTCTTTTCGTGCATATGATGCAGATGGCTGGAAGGATTCATCCAGATGCATGAACTGGGAGGCCAGATTTTGACCAAAATCTCTTCCTGGGGCTGGGCAAAGGTGTGGAACTGGTAGTAGAAGAGGTAGACTGTCCATCCTGTTTCCTCTGTAATACTGACTGCTAAACAGGGCATTTTCTTGCATTCTTTATGCTCTTTCTGTCTATAAAACACCTGTAGCAGGTGAGGTGGAACCCTGTGTCACTGGGAATGTCATCAGATTCTTTGAACAGATGCTATTGAAATGATTCAACAATGTATTGACTGTCACCATGCAAGTCCAACTATGTCTAAGCACATTCATGGCATTTATCCCATCTGACACATGTAAACGGTTGAGTGGACTCCTTGATTGAAGCTAGATGCACATAACAGTGCAAACCAGTTATAAAACTGGATTTCTTGTGAAACTTAGATGATTGACAAGGGATTTCCTGGTCTTTGTCACGCTCCTTGAGTGTGGCCATATTGGTTCTGCATGAATACACACGTTAACTGATCAAATCCAAAGCCACCAACCTTTATCACTCTCCCTTTTTATGTGATGCAAGTGCCTGGCTCAATTCTGGGTTAATGTTCCAATACTTGCACACTGGATGCTGAAAAGTGGAAAAAAGTCCAGGAGACAACAATAATGTCACTTCCTGAAAATCTACATAGTTGACAATATTCTTTGCCTATAATAGCTTTTGTATATTAATTGTTGTTGCTAGGAAAATGTGGTGGTGCTAGATACAAGCACCTTTTTTGTGTTTCTACCCTGTTTTCCTTTTGTTTGAAATTACATTGATTATCATTTCATTTGAGATATCAGAACCCCCCTGCAAGATGTAAACATTTTATGTGCTATTTTTCTACAATGGAAGGAAAATATGCTGTTTGCCATGAAAACATGTGTCTATCAATATTTAGGAAGAAATTAATTTAAAATAGCATGCATTTATTATCCAAATACTTTGTGTGGAGTTAAAATGGAACACATTAATAGCTATATTGAACTGTGAGTATTGCCGATGATAGATAAATTAGGTGGTGCAGTAATGTTTTTCCCTAGTAATTTGACCAAAGTAGATAGATGGTTGATTATTGCATATCATCTACTTGCATGATCAATGAGGAAAATTTTGGTGTATAATATGCACTAGAGGAGCCAGATTTGTGGGCTTTATAAGCAATTTCATAATTCACAGATACATTATAGGTATTTTTGAACATTATAAACACTTTTTCACCCATGTATCATGTATAAGATGTATGGTGCTTTCATTAATCATTTCAATAAACTTTTGAATATATGACAATAATTTTGAACTATTGTGGGACCAGATTAGGCAAACATTGTTTCAATAATAGACCAACATTCTTTAATTGGTATGGTTTCAAGGTTGGTTGACAACAAGGTAACTTTGCATGTGCTGTGTCACAAAACTTCATGGTTTCTTGTGGAGAACTTTTAACAAGATCTCTCAGATTCTTGTCTACATAAAATTGCACAGAATATGTAGTGACCCTCTTGCTGGACAGGAATGACACAATAATGGGCCTAACCATATGGCCTATGGCAGGAGTTGGCAACCTCTGGCATGCGGCTCACCAGGGTAAGCACCCTTGTGGGCCGGACCAGTTTGTTTACTTGCTGCATCCGCAGGTTTGGCCGATCACGACTCCCACTGGCCACGGTTTGCCACTCCAGGCGAATGGGGGTGGCGGGAAGCCATGGCCAGCACATCCCTCAGCCCGCGCCACTTCCCGCCACCCCCATTGGCCTGGAGCGGCGAACCGCGGCCAGTGGGAGCCACGATCAGCCGAACCTGTGGACGTGGCAGGTAAACAAACTGGCCCAGCCCGCCAGGGTGTTTACCCTGGTGAGCCACGTGCCAGAGGTTGCCGACCCCTGGCCTATGGGTATGGCATTGGTAGATGATCTGTAGGCAGCGACAAAGATAAAGTGTCCATGCCGGTGTTTTTAAATTGATCAGTTTCCTTCAATACAATTGATAATGAGGAGGTGGTATTTACCCATCTGCAAACCCTAGTAGGAGTTTCTGAGGCTGCAGTTTAGTGTCTTCTTTCTTATCTCTTGGACAGATCCCAGCAAGTAGCTAGTCAATTGCTTTTCTGGATGTAGGGCTCAGTGTGGTGTTCCATCGTGTGCATCCATTGTTCAATGGGTAAATGGGAACATTGGAATGGTGAGTGAGGAGGCATGAGGTGGCCTCTAACTCTAATTCTTTTGATAAACAAATCCAGACAGTGCTGCTGAAGGCCTTACCACGTGCTTGGTTGAGTTTGGGGCATAAGATTAAAGCTAGCTGACTAAATTCAATCTAGATAAGACTGAGGTGGTGTTGATAGTTTAAAGAAAGCTACCAGAAGATGTGACAAGGATGATATAACACCCTGTAACTGAAAATGTGAACTGCAAATACTTGTTAGCATTCACAATCTGGAAGTATTGTTGCAGTACCAAAAATTGTTTCATATAGCAACACTTTCTCTGTGAAAGGCTCTCTCAATCTTGATCAGGACTGGTGAATCCAACTATTTATTTCAGACTCAGAGCTTGCAATCATGAATCATGTCCTTATCTCTTCAAGGCCAGATGACTACAATGTGCTCTTATAGCAGCATTCACTCACCACATGATTGCCCCCTCTTGCCCAGGCATGTTGTAGTGCCTTTCTTCCCATATGCACCCCCGCTGATAGTCAGTCACAGTGGTGGTTTCTCTTCCCATAATTCACAGTGTTTCCTCTTTATGACTCAGCCCTCCAGCTAGGTGACTGTATAGGTCCACCTGCCCCATTTCCAAGGTCACACTGGACCAGCTATCCAGGTGGCACCTCCAACAGTCCTGCACCACTTCTCAATGGCTGGTAGAGGAACCCAGGTCTGCCCTCTGCACTGGGTTCTAGCCCAGGGACCCTATAACCAGCAGCCAAGGTCTATACAGTTCCCCTCCTTGTTGCTGTTTCCCTGGATTTCTTCCTACTTGCCTTCTCAGGCTGTCTTTCCACAGAACCCCTTTGTGCTTGACCCTTCTTCCAGGACTAGGATCCCAGATCTTATTCTCCCACCTTTGTTTCCTCCTTTCCACCTCTCTGCTCCCAGAGAGTGACTACAGACTGTCTCCCTGCTGTCCCCTGCTACAAGAACTTTGCTCTATATAGTCCTTACTCAGCTAGGCTTCATTAGCAATTAGTATTTATACATCCCTTGTCCTCCCAGAAGGTGCACATGTGAAGGTTAATGGGCCCCTTCTGGGCTACCTTAACTTCTTCAGAGCTGGTGTGGGGCAAACACCCCATCACAGCTCTATGAGGGGACAGATGGTTAATCAACTCAGAATCTGAAGCTGGTACAGAATGTGGCAACCCATTAGCTAAGCGGTGTATCTCACTGGGAGCATATAATTTGCATGTGTGATATGCACTGGCTGCCTATTGTTTTATTTGGAGGACTTTAAGGCATTCATTGTTATATGTGAAGCCATAAATGGTGTAAGACCTGCATTTTTGAGAGACTACCTCTCTCCTCATACTCATTTGTGGTCAATGTTGTTGCTTGAGATGAAGCCCCCCTTGATATAAGAATGAATCTATTGACAGTGAGTTGTTTGGGCCCACTACTTTAAACTTCAGTCCTTTCCCCTTTGGTCCAAAACAAGTCAAGTTTGACATTCAGAGAGTGCTGAAAAAAAATCTTATCTTTGTACCCACACTTTAAGAAAGGGAATTGGGGATGAGATAAGAGTTGGTATTTGTGAATATGCTGGGGTAACATCCAGTCTGATATTGCTGTCTGCTTATGTGTTTGCAGGGCAGTTTCTAAAATGCAGTTAAGGGTACCTAGAGTCCTAGATAGGAACATTTATTTTGGGTTATAAATATAAATAAAAAATAATTAAAGTAACTTTTATGTGGCCTCACAGACCTAGCCCTAACCTCATACCTCTCTAAGGGACTGAGGCAAAGAGGTGTTGGACTGAGCCCCAACTAAGCTTTCTTTGATATCATCAAGCTTGCATGTCCTCTCTCTCTCTCTGTCTCTCTCTCTCTGTGTGTTTGATTCAGGCTTAATGCAAACCAGTATCAAACTAAAAATCCAATATGGCACTAAGGTGTGGAGATGAACACACAAACTAGGAAGTCAGCAGCATATTGATAACTTAAACTACTTTCATTACATTCTATCATATGTATGGCCCTGATCACCATAGTATCTAAGCACCTCACAATCTTTAATGCATTTATCCTCAGAATTTCCCTGTGAGGTAGGAAAGTGATGTTATCCCCATTTTATAGGCAAGTGAGGCACAGATTCTTACGTCCAGAGCCACAAAATGACTTAGGTGTTGCAATGCTGAGCACCAGTGTATAACTTTTCGTTGTCAAGAAAATCCCAGGAGTAAAACTATGATCCAAGAAGCTCTAAAGTCCCCATACAACGCATGGGAAGAGATAGGTACCTTAGAATGCGAACCCCAAAAGCCAACACATTAGGTTGGGAGCCATTTAAGCTCACCAGTGGGAGATGCTGATGAGAGGGATATTTTCTAAGTGCCTCTCCTCCTTCAGACATAGGCACCTAAGTCTAGGCTCCAGGGATTCAGCTGTCTCTGCTAGCAATCCATGAATCAGGGAAGACAGGTGTCCAGCCACCTAAATTGCATGCAAGGCTTGATCCAGTAGGCATTATCAAAGGCTGCCTAATTCCACACAACACAGCTGAGGTGGGGAAGGAGGGCCCCCTCTCCCTCTCTGACATCTTAAACTTTAGATTAGGGTACTCACCTGGATATGGGAGACCCCCAGTTCAAGTCCCCCCTCTGACCATTGAGAAGGGATTTGAACAAGTCAGTTGCATACTTTCTCTTGCTCAATTAATAATTAATTAATTAAAGTGGAACAACTTCAGTAGGAAAGATTGAGGGAAACCTGCATCAATTTATCCATAGTCCAATAGCTAGGGCACGTATCTGAGAGTAGGCAGATCCCTTGTATAATCCCTTCTCCTCATCATACGGGGGGGGGGGGGGGCTTGGGGGGGGCTTGAATCAGTGGTCCCTTACATCCCAGGTGAGTACCCTAACCATGGAACTAAAGGTTAATCAGGGAACTTTGCTCCTCCCCTCTACTGTTGTGTGTGGAATTAGGTGACTTCTGAGCATGCCTATCAGATCAGGCCCTAGGCTCAAGTTAGGTGGAGGAGTACCTATCTTCCCCTGACTCATTGCACTGGATCCACACTGGGGCGTAGGATCTTATCCTCCACCCTCATTGCACTGGGACATAGAAGGGAGATAGATGCCCGGGTGCCCAGAGAGAGGCAATAGTGTGCATCCCCCGTGGCAGAAACAGAGGCATTTAGGGAACTTTTACTGCAAACACTTGGGTGCTGACTGAGTTTAGGCATCTATAGGGCTAGGTGACAGCTGAGTGGGAGTTTGTGGATCTCAGTCCCATCTAAAAATGGGACTTAGACACCTACATACCTTTCTAGAACTAGGCTTTAGTTCCTTCCCCATGGTCATACAAGAAGCATGTGACAGAGCAGAGACTTGAAAGAAAGTCTCCACTGTGCCTAGCTAATGCCTTCACCATTGGACCATCCTTGCTCTTTAAATTATAACAATGTAGAGAGAGCTGGGCCAATATCAGATGTGGACTCAAACCAAAACTCTATCCCCAAAGACCTTTAAACTTTGGGTATTCCGATTCCAAGTCAACATTTGAAAATTGCAGTTGGACCCTACTCAAAATAAAAACCAAGAAATGTCCATGACCAAATATTACTATGCTAAGCACACTTTAATTCTGGCTTTAGGTTTACAGTAATGTAAATCCTCTGATGGGATTTAGACACAATAAAATAGCAAATCCTGAAGTAAAGAAAACACCCACTTGTAAATGCTCATTTTATTTTTGTCCTGTGCTCATAAATTCTCTCTTCTCTCCCTTATGATTCACAAATGTAAAAAATGAGATATAAAATTTGCTAAGTTAGACAAAAAAATAGCTTAAACACTTAAAAGCAAAGGTTTCGTGGAGCGAGCTGGCAAAATGTGACTTTTTTGTTGGCTCATTTAGAAGAAGTTGAAGGTGAAAAGTTCAGCTCTTACCCTGGTGTAATTTTTGCAGTGACCAAAAATAACTTCCCTCCATTTTCTGCTTAGAGAAAATGAAAGATCCTCATACACAGGGGAGGCTTGGGGAGTGGCAAACTGAACACTGAACTCATGCACCCAATCTTTGTCTAGGTGAAAACAGTGGGAGTTTTTCCATTGACTTCAATGGGAACAGGATCAGTTGCTTAGTTTGTCTCCTGCTGACCTCACCCCTGTATATGTAATACAGACCATAACAAGACAGGGCACAGATGAATACGAAATAACCCTGCTCCTCAGCCAAAATGCTTCTGAAATAAATGTAGTCAAACTTTACTAATTCTGGATCACTGAGAACGAAAATGATGCTTAAAATTGTTGATTGGCTCTAGTTTTCAAGATATGCTATTGGGTCAGTATATACGACCCTTGACTTGGGAATGGCGGAAGATAAGTGAGTTATAAAGGGAAGGGATCTCAATTTAAGCCAGAAATGACTAAAATACATCTTTGACTGGATCTATGAATAAATCTAGGACGGGGTTTGGACAGTACTTGCTTTTTAGGCAAAACAATGAATGATGCAATCTGAAGCTGGTATTGCGTCATACATGATATGAATTGCATCATGTTATTCCTAGAAGTCATGGATGATGCAATCATAACGAAGCTTACATCACTCTGCTGAACAAATTACCCTATATCAGCTCTAGAAATCATACAGTGTCATGCTCTCTTATTTGTCAGTGTTTGATTTTGCAAAGGGACACATTTCTGTTTAGCCAAAGTGAGCAGAGATGCCTCGTACTTGTGTGAACAGTGCAGATAACACTGGTCTACAATTTTTGAGACATCGTCTGCTTCAGAGATAAAATGTGCTATTTATTATGTATTTTGATGTGCTGAATTCAAATATGACAATTAAAACAACTGATTGGCTACTGTTTCTAAGATATTTAAGTTTTTACATTTTATGTCTATGTATATTGTGTAGATAGTAGAGTTTTAATCATAAATTGTAAACCTAGGTCTTTTCATGTGTTTATGGTTGCTTTACATGATAATATTTCACCTGTCCTGTTTATGTAACACTTTACAAATCAGCAAAAGGGTTATATATACAAGGTCATTCAGTTCACCTTGTGTTATGAGGTGTGGTTCAGAGGAGGAGGATGGGAGAAAATGTGGGTCCTGTGACATTGATGATTCAGGACCAGAAGTTTCATCCTCTTCCTCTTCCTCGTCTGACTCAAGTGAGGATGATTCTGGTGCATCAGGAACCGGCAGTCCTTCTCCGTGGGGTACTGGGCGTATAGCTGATGGAATGTTTGGATAATGCACAGTCCACTTTTTCTTCTTTGACACACCTTTCCCAACTGGAGGCACCATGCAGAAGTAACAATTGCTGGTATGATCTGTTGGCTCTCTCTAAATCATTGGCACTGCAAAAGGCATAGATTTCCTTTTCCTGTTCAACCACTGGCGAAGATTTGTTGCACAAGTGTTGCAGCATATGTGTGGGGCCCATGATCAGGCCTCTTGTCCTGATCTCCAATTTTGCAGCCAAAATAAAGGTGATGGGCTTTCTTAATGATAGCGGTTATACTGCGCTTTTGTGATGCAAAAGTCACTTCACCATAAACATAGCAGAAGTTATCTGCACTGTTCACACAAGTACGAGGCATCTCTGCTCACTTTGGTGAACTGAATGACCTTGTCCGGGATTTGGAACTACCCAAGAGTAAGGCAGAGCTGTTGGGCTCCAGACTACAGCAGTGGAATCTCCTGGCAGGTGATGTTAGGGTTTCCATGTTCCGTGACCGTCAAAAGGATCTTGTCCCATTCTTCTTCATGGAAGGTGATCTTGTAGCCTGCACCAACATTGATGGTGTGATGGCAGCCCTCAACATCGTTCACAATCCAGATGAGTGGAGACTGTTCATTGATTCATCGAAGACGAGTCTTAAAGCTGTTTTACTGCATAATGGCAATGTTTTGCCATCAATTCCAGTTGGTCATGCAGTCCATATGAAGGAAACCTATGACAACATGAAACAACTTTTGAGGTGCATAAACTATGACCAACATCAGTGGCAGCTTTGTGGCGATTTGAAGGTTGTTGCTCTCTTGCTTGGTCTGCAGACTGGATGCACAAAGTACTACTGTTTTCTCTGCGAATGGGATAGTCGTGCAAGAGATTCCCACTACATCAAGAAAGATTGGCCACTCCGACAGTCATTCAAGCCTGGGAGGAAAAGTCTTCAGCATCCACCACTTGTTGAATCAAGGAAGATTTTGTTACCATCCTTACACATCAAGCTGGGTCTGATGAAGAACTTTGTCAAGGCCATTGACAAAACACAAGCAGCTTTCAAGTACCTCCGTGGAAAATTTCCAAGGTTAAGTGAAGCTAAGATAAAGGAAGGTGCCTTTGTTGGTCCTCAGATTCGTGAACTTCTTCGAGATGATGCATTTGACCGTGCACTGCGTGGCAAGGAAAAGACAGCATGGAAAGCCTTCCAGTTAGTGGCAATAAATTTTCTCGGAAACAACAAGGCAGACAACTACAGGTTGTTGGTGGAAAACCTCCTCAAGGCATACAAAAGCCTTGGTTGCAACATGTCACTAAAGATACATTTTTTGCACTCTCATCTAGATTTTTTTCCACCGAACTGCGGAGCAGTGAGCGACGAGCACGGCGAGCGATTTCACCAGGACATTGCAACAATGGAGAAACACTATCAGGGCAAATGGAGCCCATCAATGCTTGCAGACTATTGCTGGACAGTGACAAGAGATGCTCCATTTAATGAATACAAGAGACAAGCCAGGAAGCGCTGAGTAGACACTGAATAGGACTAAACTATGTACAGAATAGTTTTTTGCCTTTTGTTTCATAATAAATTTTATTTATATAACCCTTTTGCTGATTTGTAAAGTGTTACATAAACAGGACAGGTGAAATATTATCATGTAAAGCAACCATAAACACATGAAAAGACCTAGGTTTACAATTTATGATTAAAACTCTACTATCTACACAATATACATAGACATAAAATGTAAAAACTTAAATATCTTAGAAACAGTAGCCAATCAGTTGTTTTAATTGTCATATTTGAATTCAGCACATCAAAATACATAATAAATAGCACATTTTACCTCTGAAGCAGACGACTTCTCAAAAATTGTAGACCAGTGTAATAGGAAAATGCACAACTCACTCCAAATTTGAGAGACCTGAATCTGATTTTTATTACACCATGAGAGATTGGAATCAGGCCCTACGCATTTTCTGTAATACAGGATGTGGTTTAGTTTTTGCTAATTTATTTGACTTATTTATACATAATGGACTTGGGTTTTGCTTCTCACGTACTGTTCTGAGCAGTGAGCTGTATGGAGGCATCCCACTCCAGCAGTGGTCAGGGGATGGGGGGGTGTGTGTCTCACCTCACCAGAAGGAGGAGAAGTGTCAACCTACCTAGCTCCTTCCTGTGACCCACCTGCTCAATTTTTTTAGACACCACAGCAGAACCTGTGTGTCAGTCTGGTCCCCCCATATGACAACCCCTGAACAATTCCCACCTATTGAGAAAGTGTTCCTTCTAAAACTGTTCCTTCTGCTCTTTTCAGGTCTTGACCATGCTGTCAATACCAGTTCTGCAAGTTGGCTGGACCAAGGAAGTATAATCTTCACAGCTAATAGATTGGGCATTTTCTCTTAACAGCCCTTAAGTGTTTGCAGATGGGTAGCTTATCTTAATCTACTGTTCCCCTTCCTGCTTGTTTTATATCAGCCTCCCTTACTATACTAAACCAAGTAAACTAAACCAAAAAACATCCCGTAACTAGGACAACATGCAGTATTCATAAACTATTACAGAGCAGCTCCCCTACCATCACAGGGGCAAATCTGAATTCCTGTGCCTTCAGCTACCTGACTTGCATCTTTTCTTTGCAATTCAATGGCAGATGCAAACTGTGGGTAGAATTTGCACAAATGAGAAAATGCTTAAGAAAATGAATCCTTAAGTGTATTGCAGCAGTGCTAGAGGGACTAGATGGATGAACTTTGATGGAGATAAAATTTTTGAAAGATTTTAGAAAATGCTCACCTTCATTTAGAGGCAGAGTATATTGTGTGTCTGTCCTGGAGTGGGGAGCCCTTCCAAGGTTAAAAATGGAGCTAGTCGTAAATGCAGAAAAGAAATTCATTTTTGAGTACACTGTAAGCTGGTCAAATCAGCAAAATCTTTTGTGAACAATTTTCAATATTTTTAATCTACCTTTTCCACCAGCTCTAGTCAGAAATACTTTTTGTATGAGATGGATCTGCATTTGTTAAAAAAAAATCTAGGTTAAGATTTTTAACCATTTAAATAAGGACACATGGTAAAATAATATTCTTCAGTCACTTCCAGTCAATCTGTGTCATGTCAACCTCTAGAATCAGAACCCTAGGGTCCCATTCTAGCTGCTTTTGTGGTGATTAGGCAGCACAAAGAGGTCAAAAAGCTACTTTAAAGAGGTAGCTGTGGATTCCCCTGAGCTCAAGGTTGTACGAGGGGGTGGGGGCTAGAGCATGCTAGGCACCAATGATTGACACCGCTGTAATGGACCTTGGAACTTAGACCCATCTATGTGTCCCTCACCATCTCTGCAGCTCCAAGGTCTGATCTGTTACAGCTGAGGACTTAACCTCTAATGCTGTTGCTACCTTTTTCTTAAAGCTCCCAGATTTTTGTGAAATGTTTAAAAGGACTTCTCAGTTAGCAAGGAAAGTGATGATTGCTCTTTAAATACCAACTGCTTTTTCTGAATGCGGTCTCTTTGCTGAAAACTACAAAGCTCACCAATACACTTAAAAAAAAAGGCAGGATTTGTTCTTTTCCTAGAAGAAAGGAAAAGAAAAATGTACATGTGCTGATTTCAGTTTCCAGAAAGCTTGGATATTTTTCAACCTGATGTTCACTTCATTGTCATACAAGCTAATTGTATTGGATCAAAATGATGTATTATTTAGACAAGGGTGCTCCACAGTAGTACAGCTGATGGCTTAAAATAGACCAGTTTACAGCCACAAGGTATGGGATCTGCAATGCAAGCACATGAAATATAATAAAACAAGTCTTGCAGAAAGCCCCTTAAACAATCAAACCCTTGAAAGTACAGTGAACTGAGTCTGGTTTTAGGCTGACTAAGTCCATTACAAAATAGTATTTAGCAATGGTATGGAGACAAAAAAGTTGATGTTTCTTGCTTAGGGGTTGTTTTATTCTTCTGCTACTGACAGCCAGATACCTCTACATTTCTAGGCTGTTTTTCAGCAACGTTAATACCTATTGTGCAGCTAGCCAGCCAGCACTTCATTAACATACTTTGGCCTGTTTATAAGCTACAAGAAATTGCCAGTTGACATCCATTTTTGAAAGCCAAGACTGGTAGCCTCTACAGTAGTATAGTCGTATTATTAATTTCAGAGTTGGGAATATATTTATCATTTGCTGCAGAATGAGAAACCTGGTATTCCAAAACATTATCCACCCTAGAAGTCCTTAGTCATGCAATTGTCCCAATACTCCATGTCCAATGGAGCTGCTCTTCATTACATCAGATGCCAGGCCAGCAGGCAGAGGACCCAGAACTGTGGGGAGACATAAAGATGGCTTAAAGCCACCTTTGATTGCATCTGTATCAAAGCATAGCTCAGGATCTGGCCCTATATATTTGTAACTCCTGCCTACTCAGAGTGGCACTCTATCTCCCTCTAGTGGTGCTAGGCCACCTAGAGATTGATGAGCCTGCTACAGCCTTAGCTAAGAGAGATGTGTCTTTTTAGCTCAGGCAGTAGAGGCTCATGCATTTAGTTCAGAAGATTCCAGGTTTGATCCTCACTTGTAACACCGACCCACACAGGGGCATTGGCAGTGGGGCTCAAACCTGGAATCGTTTGAGCTAAATGCATGAGCCTTTAATGCCTGAGCTAAAAGACACATCTCTTTTATCCAAGGCTGTAGCAGGCTCATCAATCTCTAACTGGCCTAGCCACCACTAGAGGGGGACAAAGTGCCACTCCAAGCAAGCAGGGGTTACATCTTTAGCACTTTAGAGGCTGCAAAATATTCCTCTAGTTAAGACAGTGAATGCTATCCTATTGCTGTCTAGTCTAGTGCATGTTTTCCATATCCGGAAAGAATCACTTTTGGATACTGTAGTAGTTTTCATACCAATAGATCTTTATCCATGCCTTGGCCATGTGTGATGACATGTGAAATTGACTTTTGCATGGAATGGAGGCCAGTCGCCTCCTAACCTAGCGGAACATAGAATTTAAAATCAACCAGTGCTCTTCTTCATCTTGGAAGGTAGGAAACCAGGTGTGAAGTAGCAAACATTCTATAATACACTCAGGGGATATGATGGAAATTGAAGTGAGAACCTTCTTGATCTCAATGTCATGTTTTTTATTCAATGTAATCTGTCTTTTTGTCTTTTCTTAATATACTACATGGTCTCCCCCTGAGAATTATCTAAACAATTTTTTTTCATAGCACATTTTTCACAATTATGCCTCTGTTCACTTGAGGGTCCAGAACAGCACTTCAAATTCCTCCCCAATAAAATAGAGTGGGTAACATCCTCACATTGCTTTCACTGTCTTTGTTCTTAGTTTATATCAGTACATCACATATAGAGGTATTTCAGTAAAAACATCAAGCACACAGAGATATTGTACATCACACTTTGCTCACAATTTATTTTATATAAATATATAAGATTTCAAAATAATTAAAAATGTTTATCTTCAAATTATCCCTGTGTGAGAGAGTGAGTGATATTATTCCATTTTATAGCTGAGGAGCTGATTCCCAGAGAAGCTATGTGACTTACCCTCAGTCATACAGGAAGTCTCTGGTAGAATAGGGACTTAAACTAATATCTTCTAAATCCTAGGCTAGTAACCTAGCTATTGGACTATCCTTCCTTTCATCAGGCACCACACAGATCTACCAAGAGGGAGCAACTTGCAGGATAAGGACCTTAGGAAAAATTTCCAGGGACAGTTGATGGGAATTTTGCCAAGCTAGCGAGTGCAGGATTGGGCCCACAGAGGGGGAAGAATAATCCTTTATGAAATGGTGAACAGCGTTCTCTGATGGTGATGTGAAATATTCTAGGTTTGTAGCAAGCTATGCCCATCTAGACAAATTATCATGAAAATGTTTAAAGTGAAAGTAATTAAATGATCAATAACTAATAAAATACAAAAATACTTATGAACTAAACTTATTGTCAGGTTTCCAACACAAACTGAGGTTTTATTGCACACTATTTATCTGTCACTCAGGCTATCTTACGTCCCCAAAATTGTGACTTATTTGCCAGACAAGCTGGGGTTGGAATTTTTAATCTCTTAGACCCAGCATAGTATTTCATTAAAGTTTTGGTGCCAGCACTGCTAATTTGCACATATCCATAATACATTTTTCAAAAGAACCAATGTATAGTCTGCATTGGGGCGGAGGTGGGGATGGAGGGAGTACTTTAAGAAAAATGACAAACACGCTTCTGCCACTGTTGAAATGACCACCCCAGAACCCCCTCTTCCCACTCGCCCATGCTGAAAAGAGAACTTCTTAAATGCACATCCTCTGTCTTTACTTATTTCTAATGTTTTCCTCAGAAGATGCCTGGAAACAGTGGTTTTATTAAACACAGATGTCAGCGTGCCAATGCAAAAGATCTGTCTGTGAAGGAATAAAAAAATGTAGAGATCATAAGGTCTGTAACAACGCTGAGCATAAAGTTGCAGCAATAAATCTTTATTCCTGAAGCATATGGCCTTTTTCTCTCTTTTTACTCATTTTTCATTTTTCATCCTGATCTTTTCAAAAAAGAAATGGCAGTACTGTTCATCCACCCAGAAACAGAGCCAATCCCCGAAAGCTCCATTGCTTTATGGGATGGATGAATAGGATATTCTGGGGACAACATAATGTTCTCTTAGCCCCATGTGAAAATATAATTTAAAGATACCTGTTTGCATTAACCATGTAAATCTAAGTAATGTGTGCTTCAATTCTGTTTTACAATTATATCGTTTGTAAATACACATTGTGTACAGGAATAGGATTACTGAGTTATAGAGTGAGAGAATTGCTGAGCCTACATTTAAATCATCACACAATATAGATGGAATTTAAAAAAGAACTAGTGCTTCTCCCACTTCTAAAATGACATTCTAGGGAAATAACTCTTCTGTCACCGGGAAATATATAGAGACTAGGGCTGTCAAGCAATTAAAAATTTAATTGTGTGATTAATTGTGCTGTTAATAATAAAATACCATTTATTTAAATATTTTTGATGTTTTCTACATTTTCAAATATATTGATTTCAATTACAACACAGAATACAAAATGTACAGTGCTCACTTTATATCAAAAATAAATAAACAATTTGAACTTACAAATGTAGAATTATGTACAAAAAAACCTGCATTTAAAAATAAAACAATGTAAAACTTTAGAGCCTACAAGTCCACTCAATTCTACTTCTTGTTTAGCCAATTGCTCCAACAAAGTAATTTGGTTACAAGTTGCAGGTGATAATGCTGCCCGCTTCTTGTTTACAAGGTCACCTGAAAGTGAGAACAGGCGTTCGCATGGCAGTGTTCTAGCCGGCGTTGCAAGTTATTTACATGGCAAATGCGCTAAACATTCATATGTCTCTTCATGCTTCAACCACCATTCCAGAGGACATGCGTCCATGCTGATAACAATCCAAAGCAATGCAGACCTACGCATGTTTATTTTCATCATCTGAGTCAAATGCCACCAGCAGAAGGATGATTTTCTTTTTTGGTGATTCAGGTTCTGTAGCTTCTGCATCAAAGTGTTGCTCTTTTAAGCGTTCCAAAAGCATGCTCCACACCTTGTCCCTCTCAGATATTGGATGCACTTCAGATTGTGTCGAGTGCTGTAGCTACTTTTAGAAATCTCAGGTCTGGGCTACACTTACCCGGTAGTTCGGCGGCGAGCGATCGAACTTCCGGGTTCGACTTATCGCGTCTTGTCTGGACGCGATAAGTCGAACCCGGAAGTGCTCGCCGTCGACTGCGGTACTCCAGCTCGGCGAGAGGAGTACTGCGGAGTCGACGGGGGAGCCTGCCTGCCGCGTGTGGACCAAGGTAAGTTCGAACTAAGGTACTTCGAACTTCAGCTACGTTATTCACGTAGCTGAAGTTGCGTACCTTAGTTCGAATTAGGGGGTTAGTGTAGACCTGGCCTTACATTGGTACCTTTGTTGGATTTTGTCAAATCTGCATTGAAAGTGTTCTTAAAAAGAACATGTCCTGGGTTATCACCTGAGACTGCTATAACATGAAATATATGGCAGAATGCAGGTAAAACAGAGCAGGGGACATACAATTCTCCCCCAGTCATAAATTTAATTAACGCATTTTTTAATAATAATAATGATAATAATAATCGTCAGCATGGAAGCATGTCCTCTGTAATGGTGGCCAAAGCATGAAGGGGCATATGAATGTTTAGCATTTCTGGCACATAAATATCTTGCAACACCAGCTACAAAAGTGCCATGTGAAAGCCTGTTCTCACTTTCAGGTGACATTGTAACTAAGAAGTGAGCAACATTTTCGCCCATACATGTAAACAAACTTGTTTGTTTTAGTGATTGGCTGAACGAGATCCATGCAACTCTTTAACTAGATACCTGCACTGGACCCATACCAACAGAATGTGCCAGCAACTTGCTTCACTGCCTTTCCCCAACCCTTGTGAACTTAACAAATCATGAAGAATCCCTGCTTTATGGTTGGTGGAAAAAGAAAGTCTGACCCTCTCACCTCTCCTGAGTAACTGGGCTGCTGAGTATGAGACCTTCTAATCTGACATAATTAAAATGCTGCATACCAATAAAATAAAGGCAGCATGAGACATAAAATGCTTTTAGAATGCTGTGAACTTGTTGTGATGATCCCATCATGGGAGAACTGGGGAAATCAATTTATAGTGCCCCCTCCTTTCCACAGCCCACACATATCTGCCTGTGCCACAGAAAGGTGTCCATCCCTGCAACTGGCCCTCTTCAGAATCCTGCTCCCTTTCTTGAACAGAGGAACTATTTCCAATTCCATTGTCAGGGGATTTTCTGTGACTATAGAGGCAAGAGCAAGATTTTCCCAAAGGTGCAGAAATTAACCAGTTTGTTGCTTTTAAGATTACATTTTCCTTGGCTTGGCTTCTGAAACTTAAAATAATGTTTCTATTTTGGATTTTTTTATAAACGAGCACCTAATATTCTCTTCCAATATTGTATAAAGAAAAAACTAAAAGAAAGATATTTATATCTGAAAGCTGCCACCTCATGAGCTCCAGTGTTTTATGTTTTACATACAGTACCAGGTTCAGCAACTGAACTGTGTGTTTTTATATACAAGATAAACCAAATCCTAATGTCCCTACTCAAGCAAGAAATCAGAGGGCCAAATCCTGACTCTCACACATGCCAGTAAAGATTCCACTAACCCCTTAATATTGGATATGGTGGCCACACAATTACTTGATTGGTCCTTGAGGTAATGAGTTTGATGAAAAGGGGGGATGGGAGTAGATGCAGAGCCACATAGTGATAGAAGCTTACAAGGACACCGAAGAGGTGAGGAACTTGGCATCAGGGTCTGGCCTCAAGTTTAATTGTGAAATGGTCTGAGTTTGACTGCGTCACTTTTCTTTTCTTTTTCTTTCTATTCTTGTTTTTTTCGGAGGGGGGGGGTGTCTTAGCATCGACATAGCACTAAACCAGTAAAATGTTCCTATAGAGCTCTAAATGCATGGTCTATTTCTGTGACTGCATTCATATGATTTAATTTGCCCCTTTATACAAAATGGTTCTGTTACATCTTCTAAAGACTTAAGTGTAGGATGTCTTAATAACTGGAATAATTAGTACCCCATCCCCTACAGCTAGAATTTGCCTTGACTTACTGTTCATTGCTTGTATTTTTTAAATGAAATATTCTCTCTCTATAAGGACTTTTATTTGTGATTTAGTATCTTCTGCAACTAGCCCCTGTTTTAAGGCCCCATCTTGGAAACTACATGCACATTACTTTTATCATATGCCCAAATATTTGTAAGATTGGCCCTTATAGTTAAATCTGTATCTCTTGACAATTGCTCCTTCAAACTGGAGTTATGTAATAGCACACATAACCCTGTCTTTTAGGAAAGAATGCTATCTGTCCAAGCTCAAAAGATTTCCTTTTAGTTTTACATTCTAATACATATTGATATGCCTCAACTTGTTTTTGGACACAGTTAAAGGTACATTCTTCAGTGGAGGAAAGTATTAAACTGCATTCTTTGTCATTACAATAACGGGAATGGGCTCACAGCATTTCTGAAAACTACATTTAGTCTATTTCTGTCAGCCTCACACTCCAAGGGCAATGTGTTATTAACTTTTACTGCTGCTTGTCTCATCACACCAGAACAAAATGTCTCATTTCTGTGGCTTCTCCTCTAACTCTGTAGTCATCATATACATCAGAAATTGTTTCAACTGCTTTAATTGTTCAGCAAGATTGATGACGTTTAGCTCTCATTGGGCTTTCAGTTTTTCCATTTTATTTGAGTTTTAATCTCAGTCTAAGCCCATGTTGTATTTATAAGACAGCCATATTGGGCCCTTTCTTTTATTTTACAGCCATTGAGTTACACAACAAGAAAAACTGGATGGTCCTCATGCTTTTGTACTAACTCAGTGGAACATAAGTGCTTCTTATTACATACTGAGTTTTCTTCTGCAAGAACTGAGGAAGAAGAGGCTATTGGAAAAGAAATAATTTCTGAAAAGGAAAGAAATTACTATCTTTCTCTCCTACCTAAGGCCAACACCTAAATATTCCCCTAACAGTGCCATGTATAAATGTTACAGTTCTTTGTGCTTTAACCTTTTCTTTCGTTCCTACTTCCTATCTATAGAAAGCAAAATAAGATCAGTTACAGACACACATGTTCTTGCTGTCTCCACACTCCTTTTTCTCTATGGCAATTGACTGCATTCTCTCAAGTGGACATTTGTGTCTTTTACCTCCAGCAGATTCTCCTAGATGTGGACTGAAGAATGACACCCTGTAATATTTTCACTCCATTTTTAGAAAAACACCATGCTGCTACTGACTTTACATAGATTAGTTTGGTGTTCTAAGCAACAGATATGAAACCCTTCCTCTGCGATTCATAGGGATGAAAGATGCTATAGAGGTGTAAGGTATTATGAACTATCTCATTGCAAGTGGCTTTAACCACCTGAGAAGGAACAATGATCTCCTAGAAGTATCTTATTGCTGTATCAAAATGTAAATTAGTCTTTGTAAAAGATAGAGTAGATACAAACATTTTTAGGATATATTCACAGATATGAAATCTGTTAGTGTCTACAACATCTGAAAGTGCAGTTACTCATTGAAAATCACTTCCCAAAAATGACACCTTATTCTACAGGTCTGCTTCCTGTATATAGTCCAAATTGTTACTGTGAGGCTGTATAAAAATGAAGATAACTAGTTACAGTAATACAGTCACAACTGTTACAAAATTGCAATACATCTTGTACAAAGTATGTCATGTAAGGTATCAATGGAAGAGTTACAGACTGCTAAGTAGTATTATCCTGTTTAAATCCAGGTACCTTTGCATATGAAGTTATGAATAGTTGCTATGTTTTTGTATCTCAAACATGTTGTTTTCTTGGGTGACGCTCCAAGACTGATTTGCATCCAGGATAGCCAGCCTGCTTGATGGCCCATTAAGGACAATCGGCTCGCCCAGTGAGCCCCTCCTGGAGATGTTTCAGAGAGCACTGAGGCAATGGCTGCCCCATGATTCAGCAAGGCATGTAAGGACATGATCTAAGACTCTCTCTTTTGCCAGTAACTTTCCATGCACTTGGGCTGAAAGTACAAAAGGAGACTGTGGAATCATTTCTTTGTCTTCAATCCTGTTAGTCACATCTGGACTGTGATTTTCTAACAAGAGAAAGCTTTGAACAAGGGACTAATGACCCCCACTCTGTTTGGATGAACTAGAGGGACTTATTACAAGCTAGCAGATTTAACATTGCTGCTATTATCCTGAACTACAGACTCTGAAATCAGTTGTAATACATATAATTCCTTTAACCATTTAATAACTCTATTCTTTTCTTTTTTATTAATAAACCTTTAGCTTTTAGTCACTAAAAAGTATTTGGTAAGATCTAAAGTATATATATATATTGACCTGGGAAAGTGGCTGATCCTCTGGGGATTAGAAGACCCTTGTGTCTGATTAATCTGATTTTCAGTAACCTCTCATCATAAAGACCAGATGCCTGGGTGGTGATAGGGGCTAGAATGCTTAAGGGGACTGTGTTTTTGGCTTCTTGTTAATCAATGTGGTGATACAGGAGCTGACTTTTGTTACTGGCTTGGTGAACTCTAATGTTAGAATAATCACCAGTTTTTGGGATGTGACTGCCCTGTTTTTATCAGTCTGTCCTGAATTTGGCATTCTCAGCTTCCATTCCAGGCACAGGCACAGTAACTTCAATGACAAAAACAAGTTTTTCCCCCTACTACTTTTCACAATGACTAGGCCTGCACAGCCAACCCAGCTGGGACAGAGAGAGCTGGATTCTATTACAGCTCAAGCCTCATCAATAGAATTATTTATTAGGATCCAGTTAAGGGACCAAATTTAGCTCTAAGTTACATCCATATAACCCCTCTGATGGCAAGGAGGAGCATAAGGCACAAGTGAGGGTGTAACAGGTGGCTTTCCCCTTTAAGAGCTAGCCAACCCTATTTAATTAGCCATGACTCACCACAGGTGAACTGGGTGTAGGACTTAAAGGGAGAAACCTCAGCAGTTAGGAGCTGGGCTGCGCTGGGGGATTGTATGACCCCAAATGATGTCAGTCTAGAAACTGAAGTCAACGAGAGGGGGAGAATGGATACAAAATAGCAAAAAGAAGAAAAGAGCAGAAACAGAATCAGATGATAATATGAGCAAAAAAGCAAAGCTGAGGAAGGAAATCAACCAAAAATGTTATAATTGTAAGATCCCTAGCCAAAGAAATAAGATTAGGTGACACTAACCCTGTGAACGTAGCTGACTGGATTTAAAAAAAGAATAACAGAGGGAATATAATAAAATAATAAGGCTACCAGATGGGGGTCTTTTAGTTGAATGTAAAACACTAACAGCAAGCTGATAAATGGCTAAAAACTAAAATGCTCTGGGAAAATTAAAATAAATTGCCAGCTACCAAGGTATTTGACTGAAACAAGGAGGGTAATATATGAGTGCCATTAGAACTGACCATGATCAAAAGCACAGGAAAAGATAGAGTTAGTAAGTGAGCGACTAATTAGTAAGCAAAGAGGAGAAAGCAAGCCATCAACAGCAGTGCTGATTACATTTAAAGGAGAGACTCTAGCTGAGAAGTAACACTAGGGTTTCAGATATATGACTTGATTCTTTCTCTATCCCTCCATCCTAAGGTGTTAAAAGTGCCAACAGTATGGGCATGTAACAACTGTTTGTAAAAGGAAAATGAGATGCAGTAAATGCAGGGGAGAGCATTCCTACAAAAATTATATAGGAGGGACAGAGCCGGTCAAATCTAGTAATTGGAGTGGTAATCAGTCTGGCAAAGAGAGGGTGTATTGCAGCAAGACAAGCTAAAGAGATACAAAAATTGTTAATAGCATATGTTATACAGAAGCTGTAAGGAGACTCTCCAATCATCAGATAGACAAGGAAGTGAAAATCAGCATAGGAAAAGGAGAACTACAGACTTAGACTCATTCTATAAAGAATATGATAAACACTGCAGAAGGAATAGACAATGATATACTAGTAGTTAAAAAGATTTATTACATTGATGATAGAGGTAATAAATTGTACATCACAAGCAAGGGGAAAAAATCAGAAAAAAAATTATAGCAAAGACAGAAGAAAAATACTTGCATGTTAGAAATTTGTCATTGGATCATGTTAATTTGACTTTGAATGAGGTTAATGGTGAAATATGACTAGTATGGAGATCACAGTCTTTTTCTGGAAAATTCAGTTTGATAGCACATGGTCAAGAACTGAAAGAAAATATCCTGTAAATGAAAACTAAGACAGATATCATACATATCCAGGAAACATGGTTGGTTAAAAAGCTTTCTTTTAAAATGTCAGGGTATATTGCCTTTAGGCAAGACCAAAAACTAAGAAGAGGAGGAGGCATTTGTACTTTCATAAGGGAAAGATTAAACTACATAGCAGTAGAGAATGAAGAGGTAAGCCTAGAAAATAATATTGTTGAAATCTCAATGCAGATGAGAGAAATATTTCTTCAAGGACTTATAATAGCTACAACCTGTGTGGAAAATTACAAAGTTCAGAGCTGCAAGAAACAGTGAAGAATGCTAAAAGACCATATATTATATACAGTGACCTAAATAGTCAAAATAAATAGTAGGGGAGTAAGACAATTGATAAAAATGGCACATGCTAAGAAATGTTTATTGATGTAAACAATCTAGTGGTTTTAAGCAATGGATTTATTCATCAGATGGTAGCTTTTCCTGTCTAGACCTGGGAATTATAACAGCAGATATTTCAAATAAATGCAATTGGGAAATATATAAGGAAAAAGGAATGGGGAGTAATCATTTCATTATACTTATTACTTTTCAAGGACAAGGTAAATCTGAAGATAATAGAAAATTACCCACCAGGAATTTTAAGAAAGATAACTGGAAGCCATTGTAGCCAACTGGGCTGTGGGCAGTCAGGCCTAGTGATGGAAGAGTTTAGTCTGTCCATTAGATCTGGGTCCAGGGTGGACAGAGTCTAGAAAATGAGCCAAGGTTTAGTACCAAAGGAACAGAAGCCAAAGGCCAGAGCCAGGGTATAAGACAGAGTCATAAGCCAGAGAGGAGCCAGGGATCAGTAACAGAAAGAGAGAAGTCTGGGGCATCAGAGCTCTGATAAGAGTGAGAAGACCTGGGAGTTGATCCCAGGAGGGGAAAAACACTTTTTTTTAAATGTTAACTTGGGTCTATTGCAGAAGATACAGTTTATTTTGGGACTTTCTATACCCCAGAATGGACAGAACTTTTAAGCCTTCTGGTTGAAGAGCAAGGCCATGGAAGACCCAGATGGAGATGATGAACAAGGGGATGCTACCAAAGGAGAGATCCAGCCACCCTGCAACCAGACATGGGGGGGAACAGCTGTTGAGTTGTTTCTATGCATGTGGGTCTTGCTTGAGGTGGGATCCTATGACAGAGGGCTTAATGTGAAGACAGTAAAGTTGCACCAGTGTGCCTGAGAGCATAACTTGTTTTACAGAATCTTTATTACTGGTGATGAGGCTCAAATTGGAAAGAATCTAAACTAATTTTCATATCAGAGTTTGAATTTGCAGATACAGCAGTTAGAAAACCACCTATTCTATTATAAATTGAGCACATTTGATCTGCGAGTTATTTAGATATAAAAAGATGGACCCCATCTAAGGTATACACCATTGGACTGGGAGACTGGACATCAAAGTTCTGTTCATAGTTCTGCTATTAAACCACTATGTCATCTTGATCAAGTCACTTTATCTCTTTGTGCATCTGTTTTCCATCCCACCCTTTCTCTGTTTTATTTAGCTTATAAGTTTTTCAGGGAAGAGATTGTCCCTTGTTATGCTTTCACAGTACCTAGCACAATAAGAATTCAATCAGGGTTGGGAGCTTCAGGTACTCTGGTAATACAATAATAAATAGGCCATACAGACATTTTTTACAGACTTATATTTTGGAATATAACCATACTTTACATAATTTCTTAATAGCTTAGAATGGACCTCATGGAAGAATTGCTATAGGAAAATCATCTCAATGGATGGGCATACACAAACATGTTTTAATTAATAGATAAGGAAAATCAAGTGTGGCCAAGTCATGATGATAATATAGTTTCCATTATCACTTACATTATCAATTTAAATAAGAAACATTTCTATGCTGTGCTTTAGTTTCTGAAACTTTATGGAAATATGTCAGCTATAATCCAGGGAATAGTAAAAGCAGAAGTAAGAAATATTGTTCACTATCGTCATTTCAGCCACAAGTTGTTGACCAAAAGAATTATGTTGTCCCAACCATGGTGCTGTCAATCCATAGCAGACTACAGGCTGTTGAAGACTACAGGCTATTGGTCTGACAAAGCAGACTAGCTTTTTCCTATGGCTTTTGAAGATTACTTTTTTATTTTTAGACTAATTAGTATTACTATGAGACCTGAGAAACTGAAACATTGAAGCCATAGACTACATCTGCTCATTTCAACGTGTTACAATCTATCAGTCAAGATTTATAGCTTCTTATATGGGTACCCATCACCTCTGAACTACTCTCAAAGCGCAATAGTAATAAGCAAAATCTCTTAGTAGTATTTGTATTACAGTAGTGCCTCGTAGCCCCAACTGAGATCAGGGCCCCATTGTACTAGACACTGTACATACACAGATTTTATGTTACTGTATGTTCAGGTTACAGCTTTTCAAACACTTTAAAAATTTTAATCAGAATTTTTAAAAATTGAAAATTGGTCAAAACATTTTTAAAAATCTATTATATTGACTGGCTCCAGACAACATAGGAAAAAAGAAAGGAAAGGCTATTTAATCCATTTCTCAGATAAGAAAGTGAGTCACAAAGGGATTAAATGACTTGTCGAAGGCTATGCATGATATCTGTTGCAGAGCTGGGAATTAAAACCAGATCTCCTGAGTCCCAATCCAGTGCCTCAACCACAAGACTATCCTTCATATCTCTACTGTCTCTACCAATGGGAAATAAGCTATTATAATAGTTTAAATGGGGGTGTGGTAAAGGGGAGGCCTAAAGAATACTATCTTTTAAAAATTGTTAAAAGGAAAAGTGGCTAAAATTCAGATCAAAACCTGGTTGAAAACTGTGTCAGATATTACTGCCATCGGGTATTGTTGAGATTAAGAATTTTAAAGGCCGATAGCCACCATTTGAGGTTCTAATTCTAGGTTTGACATAATAACGATTTTTAAATGTCTAGGTTTGTCATAATAAGAGAATAAAATGAAATGCAGTAGAGGGAAGTGAAACTGGCTAATGCCAAATAGTACATTGAACATTTCATATTTCATTTTTGAAAACAAATTAATTTCTATTTCAATGCTAAGTGTAGCCATTCCACTTTGAAAAAGGAATTCAGCCTTAAATGTAAACACTGGATAAGGACTTGTAAAATCCCAGATTGCCTTTTTAAAGTTCTATTTTTAAATGCTTTCAAGTCTGTTCATGCCAAAAATGTTCCTAATTAATAAGAACGGGCATTCCAAGACCACCCACATAGATTACCTTAAGAAAATGTCTATTTAATTGAAAACAAACCTGCTTAACTACAGCTCAATACATGATTTAAAGTTAAGAACCCCTTCATTTCATAAAGCTGAAAAACTATATATAGTACACTTTTGTAGCTGGGACTTAACCTCCCAGCAGTAGAGTCTTGATACAATCTGACAGTTTTGCTTTTCACTTTCTATTCTTATAATTTGATCTGAATTCCTGGACAACATCAAGGCTCAAGAAACAGGTTTCCCTTTCTTGGTAGTAGAGTTGGCTGTAAACAAAGTTCTTTAGGGATGGTTAGCCTGGACACCATAATCTGTCAGGGAAAGGTTGATTAGAAATCAGAGATTTTTTCTTGAACAGTCAATTAGTGAAAGTGTTGTATTCCACAAGAATTAACAATTTTAACATAGTAGTGGTTTTCTATATGAACAAGGCTAGTTGAAAGTTTTCTTTAAAACTATGGCATCGTTCTCAGTTGGGCTTTATTTTTATTGATTCATGCCAAGAATTAATATATACTCTTGTTGCTGTGCATAACAAAGAATGAAAAGAACAGACATAGAGGTAAAGGGCTGAAGAATTATGATTTTCACCTCCTAATCTAGTACTCTCCTATCAATCTTCTAAACCTCAGCACTTCATTATCTTCTCAATAATAATTCTAAAATCAAATATCTATCTTCTAGGTGCAGTCACACATGTTAAAAATATCAGCCACTTTTTAACAGTTGCCCAGTGAAATGTCATGTCCAACTGCAAAGATAAAATGAAGCTCTCATTTGTTGACGGCTTTAATAAACTCATCTTAAATATGGAAGTATGGAAAAGTATCAAGAGAAGGTAAGCAGCATTGTCTCCTTTCCACAACCCTACAGCAGAAATTTCTATTACACTTAATAGTCTTTCTCCATTATTGCCCATTTTTGTCAGTGATGGGCCCCCTCCTCTCCTTACCTCTTCTTTTTATGTCTTGTTTTTACTCATCATCATCAATTAATAATTATAGATAACAAATGCATCTATTACAAAAAAGTAGGCAATACAGCCAATATTTTAAAATACTTTTACTGGGGTACCTGCTCTATAAGTCCCAGAGCTGTAAGACTTACAGGGATTTGAATTCTTTTCTCCCTCTTGAGGGGAAAAGCCAGCTCTCGTCAGCCTCATTGACCTAAATTAAAATGTTGCTTACCAATAATTCCAAATATTGATCTGTTGATTTAGTTGAAATTTGTGTTCTGATTGTATAAACGATGCTAGATTATAACAATGACTGTGCTCATGAAAAGATAAATGAATTATGCAGGATATGACCTAGAGTAAGTGTGTCACCGTGACTTCACCAGTAATGGAGTGGGGTTTAGGAATGGATACAAGAAGAACAGCTAAAAAGGTTCGTCCTGGAGATCAGGCAATCTGTCCTGTTTTGCTCTGGGATATCACCTGGAGATTTGGAACCCTGCGTGGAGTGATTCTGTAGGACTGGGCTACCAACAGCACAGAGCTGACTTCAGAGTGAGAATCTGATAAGAGTAGCAGCAGAGCAGAACTGACTTCACAGTGAGGGGAGACTGGATTAGTAATGGTGATGGCAGCAGAGAGCAGACGTGGCAGAATTGCACCATGTAGCTGAATGTTGGAGCAGGATCTGATGACCTACATGTCTCTGGACTGGAGCCAACAGGCAGAAAAAAGTCAACCATTGACATCCTCTCTTATTATCACTGAGTCTATGTGGACCTGTGATTGGGGTTTAGGTGGTGGGGAATGCTTTGGGACTCAGAGTTCTGGACCTCAACCAGCTAGACAAATACTATATTTACAGGCCGGCAAGCCTAACTTCAGTATCAGGCAAATTGGTTGAAACTATAGCAAAGAACAGAATTATCAGACAGACTGATGAACACATTACGTTGGGGAAGAGTTAACACAGCTTTTGTAAAGAGAAATCATGCCTCACCAATCTATTATAATTCTTTGAAGGGGTCAACAAGCATCTGGACAAGGGTGATCCAGGGGATATAGTGTGCTTGGATTTTCAGAAAGCCTTTGACAAGATCCCACACCAAAGGCTCCTAAGCAAAATAAGCAGTTGTGGGATAAGAGGGAAGGTCCTCTCATGGATCAGTAATGGGTTACAAGATAGGAAACAAAAGGTAGGAATAAACAGTTTTCACAGTTATATAAAAATTGTTTGGAATGAAAGGTTTCACTTTTTCATTTTGAAAGGCATAACAATAGGATGTTTTGAAATTAAAAAAAAAAATATGAAGAAAACTTCATTGAAATTGATACAATTTTACACACACACAAATTTATTTTGTTGAAACGTTTTCTGATAGAAAATTGTTTTGATGAAAATTTTCTGACTAGCTCTGATCAAGGTCCTCCATTGAAAATGTCCCTTTCCCAGTTCCCAGTGACTGAAATTCAGGAAATTCTTGCAAAATTGCTTCCGGTGATCTCAGTTGTTATGATAGTACAGAGAGAAGTAGTTTTGGGGGGTATGTCTACACTAGGATGTTATAACTCCACTGGAGGTAGCAACAACATAGGTTGAGTTTAGACAGAATCAGGAATGTTTACTCCCATGCTCTATAACCCTGTTAGGCTTCTGATAGACTAAAATAATGATAGATTTCTGACCTGTCTGTCCATTAATAGAAGATAAAACCCAATAAAACAAATGTAGTCTCTATCCTTTACCAAGCTGAAGGCCAGTTTGAATGAGGCCAAGTATGACAAAGAACTTCAAATGGCACCAAAGCTGTTTTGCCAAAATGGAAAATTAGAGGGAAGGCAGTATTTGGTGACATCATTAGCTCCAAGACCTAGCTGTTTGAACATGAACTTACAAAGATTTTAAGGGAAAATGATTTCTTGTCCAGCCCAAAGGAGACATTAAAACAATTCATCAGTAATGAGTCCAGTAAAATCCCAACTTGATTTTTTCAGCTATGAAGGGAAGAGGTTCCTCTCAGGTTACTCCACCATCTCCAGAACCTCACATAGTGGAACTGGTTGAAACTCAACCAGATAAGAAAAATCAAATGTGATCCATCTTGTCTGTGAAGTATATTGAATAATACACACAGCAAAAAATATTCTACTCTTACCTCACGACAACCAGAATCAAGAAGCTGTCTATTACTCAGAACACTGTCTAAAAGCAATCTATTACTTAGAACTTTATGAACACCATTGCAAAAGAAAGTAAGACTTTCTTAGCTTCTGCTTCAGTGACAGTGTAACGTTTCAACAATTCTGTGTCATGGTCCATCATATTCAAATAACAATATCTACAAGTGTCCCTCTGACCCAAATCAGGTAATGTATCACAGGTCACCTAGATAACATAACTATGTAAGGATAACATATGTGAAAACAAGGTGGGGAAATTACATTATATTATTGTTCAAGGACCAAGGATACTTATAATATCCTACTACTTAGGCCATCAATAAAATGATCCACTGGTTGCTCAGAACTTTTCTGTAGAGGATCAGTTGGCTTCATCAGTTTCCATACAGTAACCACTGAAATAGGTCCTCTGCTGTAACTCCTGATTTCAAACTGGAGGAAGTAATGGCATGACAAGTGTGTAATACTTGCAACCCCAATCTCCAAAACATACCCAAAAGCAAGATTCCTACTATATCACTCCCACAGTTTTGATAAATTCATAATTCAATTGCTTATTGTCATAGCCATGGCTATCTTGTAGACAATACTTCAATCTCAATAAGAGTTTATTATTTGTTAAATAAAATTTACTATTAAAACCATCTTTTATCAGAACATTAGTTGGCACAGATATCATAATTATTCAAGTATTAAGCATGAAGCTTTCCTTACTTCAGTGCATGAAGGTAACTGATCAATGGCAAAGATCTTATGAGTCCAGAAATTGTATAACTCACTTTCCAGTGATTAGTTTGTCAAAACCATAAGATCTATGAATATACTTCCTTTAACCTGTCAAAAGGATATAGTGAAGCTCCAAAGTCCTCATAAAGGCTGATGTAGCAGAAAATCCCCAACTATTGATTAGAATCAGGCATTCATTTTAATCTGAAGATGTATTTTGGGTACATCAATAGGTCAAATAGACTATCAGCACAGCCCAATAATATTGAAGTACTGAGTCAGCATGTGAAGATGCCCTTGAGTAGCTCATATTAACTTCTCCTGGGATGGCTTTTGAAAGAGGAAATGAGGATTATTATAAATGAAGAATATTAGATTGAGGTTGTGCTCCTTCAACAGCATCATTCTCACTTTTTATTGAGACCAAAGCTTATTTGATTCATGGACCCAGATAGGTATTTTAAGTCATTATAGTATTATCTTCATTATGTCTGAAGCCAAAAATCATTCATGTGTAAACAATTTCAGATATTTAGTATGAAGAAGGGGAGAAAAAGAAACCACACACAACACCCAAATTAAAAAGGGATTTAGCAAAACCTACTGTCATCTCTGTCAAGAGAGGATTAAAGGCTAAGATAGAAAAAAAATATTCAAACTGCATTCCCTGAAGTAGTTATATAAATAAGACATTTTGGAGTATGTTAGTCTGGAAAGAGGAAAAACATTTATAAGCAAGGATTTTTCCATAATGGACTACTAGACCTATTTAAAGAAACAGATGTTTTAGACAACTGACTTTGGAAAGTGCAGTACATTTGACGATGTATCTTTAGATCATAGGTTCAGCTTTTGAACGAGATGTTATGCATAGGTATGAGCTTTTCATTTTACTTAGGACTGATTAACATGATGCATAACAGCCTCCTGCAGTTTTTGCTCCATGCAGTTCTTCATAAAAACTTTTTAAAAAAAATTGTTGGTTAAAAAAGAAAGTATTTATAGACATTACACCAAATTCTTAAATTTAACCAATCTTTTAAAATACTCATAAGTAAATGCTAGAATGTCAGTAGTGTTCTTTAAGAAAACCAACATTTACAGTTCTGTATATAAGTACCTATCTGGGTCACTCAAACAGGAGATACAGTGATACTCGAAGAATTCCAAAACAACAATTTTCATCCATTATTTAATTTTACAGAATAACTATAAAAAGTATGCTGAGTTACTTTACTTGCATGGATTATAACTACACCTCTACCCCAATATAACTCGACCCGATATAAACACAAATTTGGCTATAACACGGTAAAGCAGCGCTCCAGGGGGGCGGGGCTGCGCACTCCGGCGGATCAAAGCAAGTTCAATATAACGCGGTAAGATTTTTTGGCTCCCGAGGACAGCATTATATTGGGGTAGAGGTGTAGCACGTTGTTTCTAAATATATAAAATAAAGTCTGCATACCTGAAAGTTTATTTCTAATATGTGTGTTCCATTATTTATCCAGTTTGGATAATATAGGATATCAGAATAAGAGAGTTTATATGTGCATATTAATAAAAAAAATACCAATTTACTTCCCTCTCACAATATCATCTGTATTAGTAACAAAGTCACATACCCATTGTCCTGGATAAACAGGAAGAAGGACAACATACAGTGGATGTGGTTTAACTAGGCCACAACTTTTTTTAACTTAATTCATCTGGGCACTATCCTGTCAATAACTCGTGCAGTGCAGGTTCTTTCCTTCCTGTTAGAGAGCTACCATCAAACACCCATTGTTGGGACTCCACAGCCATCCCCTCATATGAGGGGTAAGGGAGTGTGAAAAGGGGTATTTCCTCTCTATACCATATGTTAGGAGCCCCACCCTCATTTCTTGGATTCTTTAAGGGATGCCTTCCCCTATGTTCACACTCAACTCCAGTTTATCAGGGAACCAAACTCGCTATGAAATGAATACTTACACTGGACACCGGCCCATAAGTGACAATATGAACTTTATCTCCTGTCCTACCCACCAGGTTCCTAGGTTGTTTTTGGAAAGGGAAAACAAAAAGCAAAACAAAACAAAAACCCCACACTGCCCCAGCCAATGTGGCTGTGAGGGAAAATTTACTTCCCAGTCCCAAAAAGTGACCGACAGAATGTTCACAGCAGACCCCCTAGCCCTATTCTAGTCTAATCCCAGAGGTGGGTGGGTAGGACCTGCTGCTCTGGCATGTAATGGCACACAGATCATGGCAAAAGGTTTTTATGCCTTCCCTTCTGTGGCATGGGAGTGAATGGGATTCCACAGACTCCTGCCTGCCCCCCACACACTCAGCTATTCCCCCTCCCAAATCATTCACAATAGAGGTAAAAGAGACAAGGGGGGAAATCCTCCATTAAGGGACAACAATCTTTTTACCCCTAAGTGTCCAGACAACAGTCCCTACCCTTAATGTGGGGCTGGTTTCTTTATATCTTCAGAAGGTTCTCTTTAGGCATTTGGTTGAAATGATTAAGATGCTTGGGTTTTTTCCTTTTGAATAATACTCAACCAGAGCTGTCTATAATGACACATTCCTAACAGGTGCATCCACTATGATAACAAAATGACAGATGCTGCTTCAATTGAAGTCAATGAGAGTCTTGCCATTAACGTCAGTGGTAAGAGAACTGCACCTTAATGGTGCATCTTTGACACAGGAGTCATGAGTTTGATATTTTTCTTGTATATTCAAGGTTTTTTTCCCCACGTATATGCATCTATCCAATGCTCTACAAATACCTTATCTTAAATATACAAGAAAAAATCCATTACAATACTTTGGTTCATTGTCTCCAATTACACAATTCAGCAATTAGTATTTATTTAACTTCAAGGCTCTGTGTGTGTGTGTGTGTGTGTGTGTGTGTGAGAGAGAGAGAGACAGAGAGAGAGAGCGCGAGAGATCATCCTTCTAGTGGTTTGTTTCTTTAGATTATAGAATCTGTGGCTGAGTGTATAAATTAGGCTTCATTACATGTTGTTATTGTCATCCTCTCCTCATTCCAGTTTAAAGATAATGTATGTCCTTCTTAATGATCGTGGTTTGTGTCACAAGTGTCTTTTCTTCCCTTTGTATCATGGCTGTGGCATCAAAATTATGAACTGAATACCATTACATTGATGTAGAAAAAAATTAATCTTCATTCACCTTGAACAAATTTTTTAAGCTTCTGATATTTCTGAAAATTTCATCTTAATTTTTCAGACTCAGAAGTTCCAGATAAGCTTGGATGTGTATTTGAACTGAAGCCACCCATACATAACTGCACAAATATTTAACTAATCCCAAAACAGGACATTTTTTAAACATTTAACTTTTTTTTATTCTTTTGGTATCAAGTAGGGAGAGAGCATCTTTTTTTAGTGAGTCCCAGAGTCCGAGTATCTAAATACCTACCAATAGTAGAATATGCTAATTCAAAGGAAAATGTTGGCCCTTACACTTGCCCTAGGTTGCCAGGGTTCAACAAATACTTAATGAAGGTTGAGGTCACAGCTTGCCAATCTTTATCTTGTGCTCTGGGGTGCACAGAAATTGATTTGTGGCTAAGCTCTTTCTTTATTTTTGGGACAAATCCTTATAAGCATCTGTAGACTAAATAAAAACAACAGAGGTAGGTGTTTAGTGTAACATCTGTACCAGCATATGCCAGAAAGATGGGGGCAGAGGGGAAAGACTCGATTTCCTTATTTTCATTTAGACTAATAATGTCAGCAAAGGAGATATCAAGAAGAGAAAGAGAACATGGGCCTCAGAGGGTACTTGCTCCAGGGAACTATCAGACTGAGAATCTTATACATATTTAGGTCAAGGTTGGATTATAAATTCAGAAACTTCTTAGTAGTGTATTTCCCCATTGATTCCTTTCTTTCTGACTCCTACTGATTTTGCATCTGTTCTTTTTCTAAGTAGAGAAAACGTGGAATGGATACAAATATGATACAGTTTGTTGATTACATTCTTGGCTTGCATTTATCTGTTGGAAACCTCAACATCAGACAGTCAAATTAATCAAATAATCTTTAATCAATGGTGATCTTTTTTAATTTTTTTTTAATCCAAGATGGAGCCTACTGTGATTGCATTTATCTCAGATATATCCATGTTTCATCTCTTTGTTGGGCTTTACACAATAACCTAAAGAGGATAATCAGGAGGAATATTTGTAATAACAAGCAGAACCACATCAAACTGTCCTGCCCTGTCCTATGACTGGATAACTATTCTTTGGAATCAGTTTACTTCCCTTTGATATGGGCCAGAATGTTCCTTGTTACAGTTATGACATTCCCTGTGCCCACATAGTATTAATAGCTAAGAATAGGCATGAAAGAACCAGACTTTTTTTCCAGTTCAATGCTTTATTCTGATTCTGGGAATTTGTGTTTGTTATTTGAGCCAATCTAAATATTTCCACTCCTAGCCTCTCTGCTACATCCATACTTAAATATGGAAAGAGAAACACTGTTTTCTTCCTCTCTATTGCTTTTCCTCTTCCAATAACACCCTCCCTAATCTTGGATGAAAACTGCAGGCTTTCCAAAAACCTTAGGTACTGTGGTGTTAAACCAGATGACTTCACTCCACATTAAGCTGTGGCAGCTGTTGCTGGAAAAGGTGTGTGCCCCTTTAAGGGCTAGAGAGCCAGGGAGTGACTTTCTGCGCCCCATGCTGACCCATTCCCTCCACCCACAAGGTGACCAGAAGAGAGTGGGGAGATATAGGTCCACACTAGTGCAAGAAAGGCCTTCTTTTACCTGGGCCCATGGAGGAACAGCACTCACCCTCTCACTAATGGAAGTGGTGAAACACTGGGTTTTGTTAGGATCCACTGTGAACGTTGTGCTAGTCATTTATTTTGCAGGGATCTGGAAATGATTTTTTCCTCTCACTGACTCATTGGCCAAGGCAAAGTGTGTGTGTGTGTGTGTGGGGGGGGGGTTCACCTTTCCCACAGTGGGGTCAGGCTGGCTTAGTTGGGGTGAACATGAAATGGGAGTTAGGCTATGATGATGCAGTTCATTCTGTAAGTGTGGGGTGGATGTACAGTGCAGGCACTCCACAGGGAAGGGATATAGTAATCAGATAAAATGGATTGGTAAAGGTTTTAAAGGAGGTATTTTTTAAAGGAGTAGAACCAGATGGGGTTCAGGGCTTTGATGACTGGTAGGGCAGGGAGCCAACTCCCCTCCTTTCTTGCCCCCTCCCCCCCCGTAACGCTCATTCAAGGAGGGGATGGTGAGGTCCCAGAAGCAGGTTGGTTGGGGACCAGGATGGGTAAGGGAGAGGGCTGACAGAAGCCTCACAGGTATATATTGAAATGATTATGGAATTACCTGCACTGTACCCTATTATCTGCTGGGTACTCTCCGTCATTTAAGAATAAAGTTGTAGCCTAATTAAACAACATCCAGTGTCTCCTGCCCTTCTTCCAGCATAGCTGGACAATGATGATTAATTAGAGCTGTAGGTACAACCAGAATACAGCCGAACAAACTGTTTCCTATATGAAGAATAACAGGATATCATGAAGTAGAGGGTTCAGAGCCTCGGGGTATGAATCCTAGGGGAGGGCTCCATACTAATAGCATGCATCATAGGATAGGTGTTTTCCATTTTAAACTTTTATTAGTTCACTCACTCCATGTCCTTGTCCACTCTGATTATGCAAGACTAGAAGAAGTATGAAATGCAAATAAATCCCTGTGCTTTTTATTTTGAACACATGGGTTCCAAAAAACATGGAAGAGTCCTAGATTTTTAGGGTCTGATCCACAGACCATTGAAGTCAACAGAAAGACATCAACATCCACAACCCTCATCCTGAGCTACCACTCATCTCCCGGAATATAAGGGATGTGCATGATAGATAATAAAATTATATGGAGAATTCAGTGTTTGATCTAGAATATTCATCCCCAATTTTCTCAGAAAAAGCTACAGCCAGGCATTCAGTTTGGCTAAAGGAACAGCTAAGCTACCTCAAGCATTTCCAGATTGATTCTAATCAATATATATTTACAAACACAAAGTAGTATTTTCTGTTGCAAACTGGCCCCAGACAGAAGGGATTTAATCTTTTGTTGTTTGTTTGTTTGTTTCCAAATCACAGTGCAAAGACAAAATTCACCTGCTTCATTACACACGACTGTGGGAATGACAATCATTATTGTTGCAGCTGGTTCGATGCAGGATACGGAGTATTCTGAATTTTTAAAACGTGGCAACATTATTTAGGTGTCCAAATGGGCTCTGATCTCTCTTGAAAATCTGCTCCCCGTTCTGAGTGCTGAGCACTTTGGGAAATCTGCATTCTTCAGTGTACTAAGAGGTACAATACAGTACAATATCAACCGGATGGAGAGACGAGATCTGTCAAACAAATACTTTTTCTCTATATCAGACCAAACTAAATTTCATGTATATCACTATCTTTCATTAAACTTAAAGAAAATATTAAAGGATTAAACCTGGAAAAGGACTATATTTGAGAGCCACAAGATCACTCATGTAGCAGGTTTTTGGAGTACAGGCCAGCTTTTCAAAGGCATTTACACATCTAAAGATGTAGCTGGACACCTAGTGTGATTTACAAAAGTGCCTACCCTGTTTAGTATCAGAGGGGTAGCCGTGTTAGTCTGAATCTGTAAAAAGCAACAGAGGGTCCTGTGGCACCTTCTGTTAGTCTTAAAGGTGCCACAGGACCCTCTGTTGCTTTTTACCCTGATTAGGTGCTTTTGAAAATTCTACCAGAACCCTATTTGCTTCCTTATGTTCCTTACATCTCCCTAACTATAGATACTGCATAGTTGAAGGGAGGTATATTTTGCAAGGAAGCAGTTCTAATTACATAATAGTTATGTGTTTCAGTGAACAGATTTTAGATGTTTTTCTTGCACAGAAAAACTGCATACCATTCTCTATTAATATTGATAAGGAAAATGTGATTTACATCAAAGGGAAATGTAGTTATTTTCCTATTAACAGGACCATTTTATTTAGGTCATTAGGTGACTGTCTGGTTGATGACAAGAAAATGTGTTTAATGGTTACTATTAGCATTCCTACTCAACAAGAATAGATTATCTGTAATGTTTTCTTTACAAGTTAACTGTTACTAGTCACAGTTCACTGCCTCGTTGGTCCAAAGAATGAATCCATCTTCCATAGAACTAGAAAACCTGCAATTCATACATCTGATCACATTTCACTAAGTGATGGCCCTTTTACCACTCAGATGACAACTTGTGGCTTATGCAAACATTGTCCTGTGCCATCAAAGCCTCTTTTCACATTTCTGCTGAATGGCCCCTAGGTGATTGATTCCCATTCTGTTGCAGTGATGTATAATAAGGACATGAAACTAAATCCTGAAAAATGCAGAGTGGGGCTGTCAATACATTTTCTGGCTAGTGGCTATCAAGTACCTGTCAATCAGCAGTTCAATTTTTTTTATTTGAACTCATACGATGAGCACAATAAAAAACCCTGTACCAAGGAGACTGTACTTACAAAAAGAGGGCTGTGATTTAGAGTTACTTTCCCTCCAGACTAGGCCCTAATAACAAAACATTTTAATTCACAAAGTTGTTCAGTATATTTGTGTGACACCGTATGTCAGTCAATATAGAAACAATAAATATTTCAGTCTATCTAGTTAAAGATACATGAAGGAGTTGCTCTTTTGTCTTGAGGCTTACATTTTCTTATGAATTATGTGTGACCATGGAAAATAAAATACAGATATGTATTATTAGCATGTCCACTCAGCTGAGTTTCAGTACAAATGATATGATAATTGTCTTAGAAAGTGTGGGAAAGTAAGTAATTACAGAATTTTGAATAAGTGTAGTGGACTGTTTGTTAAAAATCCAGTGATTAAAACTCTGTGTTTCATACAAATACAATTGATTTATGCCATGTTTTTCTTCAAATGCACTGCAACTTTCTTCTTCAAATGTTAAAATAATTATTTACTCATATCTAAACTATGGCCCAATTATGTTTTTTAAATGAATTTTTTAAGTAATTGGCTAATAATAGAAATGTACCTCAGGATTAAGTCTTAGATATAACAATTAAACTAGGCTCTGATTCAGCTAATCACTTAAGTACAATTCTTTAAGTGCATGAGTAATTCCATTCACCTCAATGGGACAGCTCATGTGTTTAAAGTCAAGCATCTGCTTAATTTCTTTGCTAAATGAGGGCCCTGAAGTGTTCACTGCTGAACTTTTGTATTTCTCTAAAAGCATATAGAAAACCAATACCATAATTACAAAAAATATGTATTTGATAAAGACACATTATGGGGGATGTGCATTCATTTCTGTGCAACAGATCTAAGTTCAGATGACCAAGTTTCCTGGTTAAACAAAGGCTGAGTTCACTATACTTGGGGAAGAGAGTATTTTGTGTGGTTTTAGTGTGTGCCCCTGAGGTCAATACATAGAGTGTTATTAATAAACTCTGGAGGGAGCTTTCTCACCACAAGAATAGTGAGAGATGCAGAATTCCAGCCAAGTGCCATGGCACTGGAAAGATGGCCTCATAAGTTCCCCAGAGAAACTGAGAAGTTGTTGCTAAGCATCTTTTGAACCCAGAGTTCATTTCAGAGCAGATTCCTACATGCTGATACTCACTAGGTAACAGAAGGACAGTGAAGGCTTTCTGGAAAGGTTTTTGAGAAGGTCCTATGCTAATACTTTCTTTTTATCCCTGCATTACTACCCAGGGTAAAGCAGGGTGAGCTGCAAGGTATCCTTTCATCTCTTCGAATTTCCATAGAAAATGTTCAGGGTTCCTGTGTGTTTATTACAAGACAACTCTTCAAAAACCAGCTTCTAAAATTGTACCTTTTGATATTATTTTGCATCTGCAATTCATAGTAGATTAAAGTAATAGAATGTAGACTACATGATCTGCCTTCATAAAAGTCCTGTGTCAAAAAACTAGGTAGTTTGAGAACTAAAATCTATCGTTTGAGTGCAATTTAACTTCTTCTGCTATAAAGTGGGCACAAAATTAGAGGCCAGCATGAAGGTTTTAGAAAATTGGGCCTTTAAAAGCATTATCAAGGGCTAAATCCTGTCATCAAATAGTTGGATTGGGTATGTGGAACTGCTCCTTTAAGAGGCTTTGGCAGGAGCTGGTTGGAATTGATTGTACAGAGACTGATGTTATACAATGATGACCAGTTAGAACTCAGACAATGGGAACAATGTGGGCCATCCAAGGACTGAAATTTGCCTTAAAAGCTATTACATATTGGAGCAGATTCCGATGTCAATTAAAACAATGTAAATCACTATTGATTTCAATAAAGTTACTCTGTATTTATACCAATGTAAGTGAAATCAGAACCTGATACACCTTATACATTCTAACATATCTGTATACTGGGCTTGATTCTTCACTCCATTAGTGTAACTTCAGAGTTACAGTAGTATCAAATTGCTATAATAGAACTGAGAATCATACCCAGTATACCGGTTACTGTACATCATAAAGCTTAAGTACTGTTTGTCCTTAATAATCGCTTGTAATCTGATACCTTACAATAACAATGCTCATCAATTAAGTACCACAACAATATATATTGTGATGCAAACAGGGTAGGTAGTCCTATATACCACGATGATGATGTCGATTAAAACATTGCATAATATAAACAGGTTTAATTCATTATTGGGAGAATGAAATCATATTGTTAAATATATTATGCATCGTTCCTACATGTCTAGTTCCAATTCTACATCATCAAGAGCAGTCTTTCATCCTACTGTGAAATCATGTGTCCCTTGATAGTCTCTGAAAATCATTTTTTAATGTGCTTGGCATGTTCCTTGTGTGGTAGCTCAGTGTTTGCATTTGAGATATATCATGGTCTAACATTTTATGCTATTGCTTTTATCTGTTAAATAAATAATTGCTATAACAGATTAGCCCCAGTATGGCTTGGTCTACACCTTAAACTTAGGTAGACCTAGTTATGTTGCTCGAGGGGTAAAAAATTCACCCCTCTCACAGACATAGTTAAGTTGACCTAAATACTGGGAGAATTCTTCCATCAACCTTACTACCACTTCTTAAGGGGGTGGATTTACAAAAGTGATGGAAAAAACCCTTCTGTTGCTGTAGCAAGTGTCTGCACTACAGCTGTGCTGCTGTAACATACCCTAAAATACTGACGGAAATAATGGCTCAAGGGCAACTCCTCAGATTATGGTGGGAGTTATATTATTAATCCTCAGGTTATAGTGGGAGTTAAGTCTCAGTCCTATGTACCTATTAAGCAAGAAAATTGAAAAGATTGTTTATTCTTCTAAAAAACTATGCTAAATTCAATCAAAACTTTGAAAAAATGTTCTGAAAAAGTTTTGAAAATAAAATATTTAATGCCAATTCTTTGTCAGTAATTTATTAGTTGAAATAATATCCTGTGAATATGGGAGTCTGAGACAGTCAGTTATTTTTGTGTGTGTGTTATATTGCATTTTCCTTGATGACAGATGAATGAGCCCTAGATTTAACATGCCTTAGCCTGAAAAGCTGATCCTAGATAAATCTTGGAATCATGCTTGACCCTGAAGCTTCTTTTTCCTCTCACATCTCCCTGGTCTGTAAATCTATCTATCATCACCTTTGGAACATTGCAAGGGCTCATTTTCGATCCAGACTTATTTAAATCCTTATCCATATTTTCATCAGCTTTACTTCTGCAATTACATCTTGTATAGTTTTCTTCAATCCCTACTGTGCAATCTTCAGAGGGTCTAAAATGTTGGTGCCAGACTACAGTCTCTCTCCAAAAAGTGAGTGAGCCACTTCTCTCCTATCATCCATCATCTTCAGTTTCTTATCCCTCTCAACTCAATTCAGATTTGATTATCTCCTGTTTTTTTCTCTGGATTTGCTCCATTGCACTTCTCTGACCTAATATTCCCCTACTGTCCTGCCCATTTATCAAAGGTACCTCTCCGGGTCTGCACATTCTTATGGGAATCCTACAGTTGGTGTTCCCATATTCCCCCCCCATATGCAAAACTTTTTTAAAAGTTGGTTATTTTTTGCTTGGGTTAGTTCTTTTCTTTAACATGTATGCTTCTTAGTACTTTCTGGTTTAGGTCGCTACCATTATTATTTTATGAGTATTATTATGTGTATTACTGTAGTGGCTAGGTGCCCTAGTAATGGACGAGGACCCCATTGTGCTAGGAGCTGTACAAAAACATAGAACAAAAAGATGGCCCTTGCCCCAGAAAGCCTACAATCTAAGCATAAGACTAGAGACCACAGATGGATACAAGCAGGTCGATGGGGGAGTACAAGGAAACACTGGGACTATATTAGTCAGCATGATAGGCTGTGGAAAACATCAGAGGAAAAGTCCAAATACTTCCAGTAAGACTTTTCCCAAAGTTTACCCACCCTGTCTGAAACAAAAAAAATACTCAATATTTTATAGGAAAGTTATCTTAGGCTTTTCTATTGGGCATTATTTTTATTGGTGGATTCATTTGAGCACATTCCATTGTCCAAATCTTTGCCCGATATAGTAAATACTGTTAAAGATATTTTCCCAGTCTTTTTTGGTTTTGGCAGCTCTGTGGTGTAGTGTATTCTTAACGGCCAAATATCTATCACAGTCGGCAGCCCAAATTATAGGAATTTGTGCTGGGGGGGATGTGTGGGGAGTGGAGCCAGAAATAAGTTTTATTTCTCCAGACTGTAGCCACTTCATAGATCTGAAGAAGGGTTCTGTGTAACCTTGAAAGCTTTTCTCTCTCACCAACAGAAGTTGGTCCAATAAAAGATATTACCTTAGCTATACCTTATCTCCAATATTCTGTGACTGATACAGCTACACCAACACTGCATGCAACTACATAGAAGCTATTTTAGCTTTCTTTGACAGAGTTACAGGTCTAGTGGATGGGGGGAAGCAGTAGGCATGTTGTAGCTTGACTTTAGTAAGGCTTTTGATAGTCACAGATGACATTCACAGAAGCAAACTAGGAAATGAAGTCTAGTTAAAATTACTAGAAAGTGGGTGCACAACTGGTTGAAAGACCGTACTCACGGAGTAGATATCAAGGGTTTGCTGTCAAACTGGGAGGGCATATCTAGTGGAGTCCCACAGGAATCAGTCCTGGGTCTGGTTTCATTAATGACTTGGATAATGGAGTGGAAAGTATGCTTATAAAATGTGCAGATAACAACACCAAGCTGAGAGGAGTTGCAAGCACTTTGGAGGACAGGATTAGAATTCAAAAGGACCTTAAATTGAAAAATTGGTCTGAATTCCAAAAGATGAAATTCAATAAAGACAAGTGCAAAGTACTTCACTTAGGAGGGAAATATTAAATGCAAAATTACAAAATGGGGACTAACTGGCTAGCTGAAAATGATCTGGGGGTTATAATGGATCACAAATTGAATATGAGTCAGCAATGTGATGTAGATGTAAAAAAGGCTAATATTCTGGGGTGTGTTAATAGGAGAGTTGTATGTAAGACATGGGAAGTAATTATCCCACTCTACTTAGAACTGGTAAGCCCTCTGCTGGAGTACTGTGTCCAGTTCTGGGCATCACAACATTAGAAAAGGTGAAGACAAATTGGAAAGAATCCAGAGGAAAGCAACAAAAATGACAAAAGGTTTAGAAAACCTGACCTATGAGGAAAGGTTAAAAAAACTGAGCATGTTTAGTCTTGAGAAAAGAGGATTGGGGGGAAGGGACCCGATAACAGTCTGCAACTATGTTAAGGGCTGTTCTAAATAAGACTGTGATCAATAGTTCTCCGTGTCCACTGGAGATAGGGCAAGAAGTAAAGGGCTTAATCTGCAGCAAGGGAGATTTAGATTATATAATTATTATTATAATAGGAAAAACTTTCTAACAATAAGGTTATTAGCTCTGGAACAGGCTTCCAAGTGAGGTTGTGGAATCCCCATCATTGGAAGTTTTTAAGGCCAGGTTGGACAAACACCTGTCAGGAAATGTCTAGGTTTTCTTGGTATTGTCTAAGTACAGAGTTTCTGGATGTCTTGACTTTTCAAGGTCCCTTCCAGGCATACATTTCTATAATTTGAGCCCTCTCCACCAGCTCCTCTGGGTCTATTCTATGGGTAGGAATCCACTAGCTTCTGTCCCAGCCACAAAACAATCTGAGCAGTGAGGTGAAGCAAACCTCCATGGTCTGCTATTCTGTGTCATGTAGAAGGTACAAAACCCCTTCTTGGGATCTTGCACCACACTCTTCGGTAGCAAACTATAGTGATCCTGCTTTGTCAGGGTGATCTCTTTCCATGGTCACAAGGGGGAAGGGCATTTGTCCTAAACAAAGCAAAAAAGGATAATGCCATTAAATCAATCCCTGCTTACCACCAATTTATTAAAATTTGCTTGTTTGTGAAGATTTCAGAATATCTCTGTTTCCTATCATCCATTTTTCATTATCAGTGGAAGTTTGATAGGAAGACAAAGGTGACAGTGCAATTCACGAACACACACACACACACTACATGTTAAGCTCTATCTTAAAAAAATAATATCTTTCAATCCTTGAGCTTGATATCTCTCTACATTTCATTCACTGCTGATGAGTAAACTTTTATTTCACACCTACTTGAAATGTTTCTTTGTTACTTCTTCTTTATATTCCTTAGATAGTGAACTCTTCAAAGTCAGGGACTGCGTCTACTTCCATGTTTATGTAGCAGCTCACACAAAACAGCTGCTGATTGTTACTGGAACCCATGGCTACGAATATATTATAAATGATAATATTAAATAATAACTGTAATAATAGTACCATTATTGTAGCTGCTATTCCTTTTATTATTTATCATATTGTTTCAGGTGTCATTACATTTTCTTCTCTACTTTTTGAACAGAAAAGCAATTCCATTATAAATTGATGAAAGAAACCATTCAGAAAAAAAAGTTAAAGCATTCTATTTCTGTACCAAAATTGCAGCCTTAAATATTATCAGTTTTATTGTTCTTAATAAGCTGTTAAATCTCTACCTGTGTTTTTCTTGTTTAATTTATAAAAATGCTGAAGACTTTTGTTAAAATAAAGCAAAGATGTCCAAAAAAGTAAAAACAACGAAAAATCCTGATCCAGTTATTTTGGAGTTTTAGTGTTATTCTGGAGTTTAAATGTCGGTGCACATTTGCTTACATTGGAACAAATTGATTAAATATGTTCTTCATATTTGGATTGTTTTCCTAGTGACAATACAAAAGAGCTCAGTAGATAAAGATTCTTTATTAATCAAACAACTCCCATTATGCAAAAAGTCTCCATATCAAAAGAACTGAAGAAGTTATTATTTTTTAGTCTCCTGCACCGTTAAACCAGCAAAGACCTGGTTTTATCTTGCTGGAAACTTTTGGAGTCATTCTGGTCCAGACATAGTGTTTAATATTAGTGTTATATGGCCATATTTCTACATTATGCTTGGATAATTGGTAAGCATCTGATTCTAGTTCTCATGTATTTCCATGAAGCTCATTTCCATTAAATCTGTAGGTGGTCAAATACAACAAGACTTTCCATTGTCAAAGCACAGCAGAACTCTGTGAAATATTTTGCTGTGGTTTATTGGGTTTATATGTTTTGAGCGAACATCTTTCCAAACTGTTGAGTTGGCAATGGATTGATTAATACCATTAGAAATAACCTACGAGGCAGTTAACAAGGCAGGCAAGACTTCAAAATAGTGAAGGACTGGAGAAATAAACATTAACTTAGACTATATATACTCTTTTCAACCAAAAAGACACTGTGCCCTAATGGGAAAAAAGGACAATTGCACAGACTTGGTAGTGAGCATACTATTCATATTGCTTAAAAGAATCCACATCCATGAATCTACACTCCTAGCCTCACAGGTTTTAATGAATTCTGATCCCGATTGGATAAGAAAATAAATATGCCTTATTAATGCCATGTTTTAGACAATAAGGATATATTATTCAGTGTGGTTTTACTTGCAGCTCTTTGTTATACGTCATAAGTGGATCTGCCACTGATGGAGAAGAAATGGTAAAAATAAGGCTGGTTTATCCCTGAAATGGAGAAGTGAAGCTTGATCTTACAGATGGGTACTCACATAAAGGCTCCCATGTAGGCCAATGAGATATTTACATAAATAGTGGCTATTTGCCTGAGTTGCAGAATCAGACCTTAACTGAGTACAGAAGTGTAAAAAGTGCTGCTGTAGGACAACATGAAGACTCAAAACAGAGAATCACATTGCTAAAAAATGTGTCATAAAAAGTTAGGATTGATGCTGTTAAAAAAAAAATCTAAACTAAATCTACAAAAATAAATTTAAACAGACACATACGCGAGTGTCCAGATACTTATTCAAACTTTTGCCCGCCACCAAAACAGAAAACAAACAAAAAAACATAACCTCAAAATCCAAGACAGAATGTATGTAAATGCAAAGCACAGGTAAATGTTTGGATAATGATATGAGCTTTATTTGCACAATTTGAATTTCTGTAATATCGAGTTGGAATGTTCACAAATAAGATTTCTGTTAATTCACATTTCCATTTGGAAATGAAGAATAGTCAGAACAACCTTCCTTGTGATATTTTGGCACTTCTAATAATAATAATAGATCTGCCTAAAACTAGAAAACAAAGAAAGAAAGAAAAAGACACTTTTTGAACTTTGAACTTCATAAAGAAAATTGATTTAAGTTTTGGGTGAAAGTTTAGGTGAGATCCTATTTTATCTAAACTGGTTCACCTGCCATCTGTTGTCATTGTCAACAGCAAGTTTGTGGCTGAAATGGTCAATATAGTAATTTTCCCTGGTTCTGTTACATTTCAGTTCTTGCGCTTCATGGCTTTGTTATATTTTAGGAGTGACAGCCATTGCTTTATCCATTGGGGTCTTCAGGGAAATAGCTCAAGAAAAATTCTGAAAGGGTCATTTCCATAGTTTCCCTATAGTCATGTTGCACTGCCCTCCAAGATAAAGTATCAGAAACTAATCCCAGCCTCCCTAGCAGCAATTTTCCTTTGTCTTTGGCTATGACAAGATGGGAAAATAATAGACTGGTTAGTGTATTTTTGAAGTGTTTTGAAGGCTTTCAAGTTTGTTTACTTGTTGGGATTTTCCAGAAAAGTGGAACGAGAGAAAGAGAGAGAGTCTGGCCTTTTGCAGTGGCTGTGGATACTGTAGCAAGCTACCTAGACAAGATAAAGTATGAAGGTTTAGTGAATGGACGTTTCAGGCAATTTTACAAGCTGACTATTTTATAATCTGTGTAAATAACACACAATAAATGACATAAGATTCCAGTGATTACACAGCATTGTCTATATTCTCTTATGACAGTGATGAAACAAAGGACTCTTTATTTCATATGGAACATATCTTATTTGCTGATGTGATTCCACAAAGTATATTTTAAGATTAAAGGCATCTTGTGGGTAGGTACTTTGGAAAGTACAGAATAGCCTATTGACAGATTTCATTTCAGTTCCTATACAACATCGCACATTGTACTAACTATATACTGAGCACAAAAGGCTAGATTCATAAAGGGTCTTAGAAGTTTAGCTGCCACTTTAGGCACCTAAGTCCAACATTTAGGCACAACTGGCATTCACAAAACCCCTGCTCAGCTGCCAGTGAACCCAGGAAGTGCCTACATGTCCACTGTTAAAGTCCCCGAGGCATGTACATTTCAGCTGCTAACCATGTGTAAAGCTGCCTAAGTTCTGACACTCCTGAGCAGATCAGAGGCTCAACATCAGCAGGATCCTCAAACTAGGCACTCCACCACCTATCTTTCCTGCTGAAGCTGCTTCACTGTATATAAAAGTTAAATATTCATTGGGCCAGAGAGAGAGAATGACTGTAATTTATTGGTTTGGGCACACACCTGAGAGCTGGGAGATCAAACTCCACATCAGACAGGGGGGAAATTGAACTTGGGTCTCTCACAGCCAAAGGGAGTGACCTAACCACTGAACAAAAGGTTATAAGGCTGTCAGCCTAACAGGATTTCTTTGTCAGGATAATCAAGATGATGGTTTCCTCGCTGCCTGCCCGGAAGGCTCTTGTCAGTTTTACTTTCTGCCTGTTTCACCTTCCAGGCAGGCAGCTGGTATGGCAAAAAATTCCATTTCCAATCTCTCAAGATAGAAATCCCTTCCCCCAATCAATCAATCAATCAATTTGGCTTTTCCCACCTGATTCAGGATGATGATTCCCCCACCCCCCATAAATGTGAACATTCTCATGGAAAGATTTCCATGTTCTGGCCATCTCTAATAATCAAAAGCCACATGTATATATATGTCAGAGAGAGGGAGGGATTGCCCTTGTAATAAGGCTCTAATTCATTGCCTTAGAGACATCACTGAAATCAACATTAGCTATTTAAAGGATAAACCAAATAGAATTTTTTGCACCTGTGAATAAATATTCCCATAGATATGGCTCTCATCCCTTGTATTAGAAATATTACTAAAGATACCAGTAGTCAACAGGCACTTTGGGAGTAAATACATGCTGATTCAAATATGTTTTAAACTTTTATTTTTATGGAAGGGGAGGGGAAGAGGCTACCGTGGATGAAAGACCTCCAGAAAAAAGTGCTGTCACTCCGTCTCATTTCAGATCAGATTTCTCTGCATCTGAGGAAGCTAATGATTGCCTCATTTTTTTGGTTAAAAGATAGCATTAATTAACTTTTAGCACAACAGCAGTAATAGTCTTCTTTCCTCTTTTGGGATCTTACAAACAATATTTTAATTTTCACCAAAACCTTTGCTGGTAACCTTTAACCCTAATTTATTCCACTCAGAGTGAAACCTGAAACCTGGTTATATCTTCTAAGCATTCCAATAGGAGAAGTAATTTGCACCTACCAAATCACTCATCCCCTCCCCAGTATGCTCTTCTGACTAGAGATAAACCATTGATTTGTTCTGCCCAATATCCAGAAAAGGTGTAGTAAAGTGAACAATGAATAATGAAAAAGAAATAGCTATTTAGATCAGAAAAGCTTTTTAAAAAATAACTTAGAATTTTGTCTGTGAATTAGGTGCTTGTGAAGTGTGCTCATTTACAGCTCTGGACATGGAAATCCTCCCCTTCATTTTTTTTATACTATTCCACTGTGTTTCTATTCTGACCTGCTGAGACCATTTCCAGGAGTACCCAGGTACATTTATCTTTACTATTCATACTCATTCACCTCTTGGTCTCTTGCCAGTGAGTTTGATTAACAAGGATGGCAATTAATGCTAGTTGTAGTGGATGTTCATATGATGTCACAGTCCACAAGGAACTGGAATGAGATAACGAAACTCATTCCACACAGATAACCATAAAGTCATCATATGGCAGCAAGTACAATTCCGTGTCTGCCTGGGCAGGAGAAAAATCAGCAAGTCTTTATTTTTTCACATTCCTCATAATTCATTTTATGTAAAAAGTTTTCATTTTATGAGCTTATGAGCACCACTCACTGAATATGCTAAACTGTCAAATCTTTACCTCTGACATGTCATTATCCTACACTATAGTTATTCTAACCAAAGCATTTTTGGTTGATGTCAGACAGCTAAATGGACTTGCTCATTTGTTTGGTTATGGATAAAGGTTTAAAAAATATTTTTATACTAAGATGGAAATTATCCTTCACTAATGATTGAACAAGAGGACAATTATTCATTTTTTCTGTTTTTATGAATAAAGAAACAGTTCAAATTCTCCTTATTTAACCAACTTGATCACCTGGACTAACAATTCAGGTCAGTTCATCAGCCTCTGTTGAGTTTAGAGGTAAAGAGAAAGGGTGGGGGAGGAGGGAGGCTAAAATAGTTGGAGAGACCTATGGTACACCAAAGGACTTCATTTTAAACCTTCTGAGGATTGGGAACAAGGATCCATACAGCATCCTTCACCATTAATTTGTGCTTTGAACTACTGAGATGAGAAATATTTACCCAATGAACATTGGTGTAAAGATGTATGATAAACAAAACATAGTATCATATTCTGGATATAAAACTACGTAGGCCTGTTGATTAGATTAAATCTGTGTAGGCCTGTAGATTAGAATACAGGCTACTGAATGCATTCAGAAGATCATGATGAATGAGAAATTTCTTACCTAACCATTTTCTTTCTATTAGCAGTTTCTCTCCAAATTCATTACTCATGGAATTCGGAGGCAATCTAATGTTATTGCTGGAGTCTTCAGGACTGAGCTCTGCCTTTCAGCTCAGACCACCAGAAGAGTTCTTCCAGCTGTAGAAACACCCCAGTAACCAATTATTAACCTTAAGACAATATATGTCTCAGTCTCCCTTTAGAAAAAATGTTTAATTTATATTCTTGTTATTTACAAGACTACCAGGGTGGGTTGAATTTGGAGAGAAGCTGCTAACAAACAAAATTATCAGGTAAGAATGTTTTCTTTCTGTTGCACAGCTTCTGTTCTCATTCATTACTCATAGGAAGTGGAGAGTAGTGAATCCCAGCAGTAGGGAGGGAAAGGATAAGCAGACTAATTATTATGGTAGAATAATAGGCAGGACTGGAAGTTCCCCCATATAAAGCAAAAGCTTTATAGACTAAGGAGTTATGTGGGAACCAATTTAGAAGCACTGTCCTACCAAAGAATGCCTTTGCAGGGGAATGGAAAATTATTTTGCAAATGTTCCTCAAGTGCGGCTCATACTCTTTTCCCTCAGTGCCTCTAGGGAATAGTTCCCCAGCTGCCTAGCGTGCCAACTCTTGCAGGATTATTACATCTTACCTGCAGCACCATTGCGACCCCAAGGCCTTGGCATTTTGCACAGAATGAAAGGAACAATGTACAACTGACGTATTTATTTCATATGCTTGAGATACATTTTTAGAGCTCTGGGAATGCCTGTTTATGACACAGCACTGAAAGGTTAGAACAAAATGATGGACGGACTATTTCCCTGAAACTGTGGAAGAAGAACTTGAACAGACAGGTTTATGGAGCTATAAAAATAACCTTTTCTTCATGACAATGGCAGCATGTTCTTGTATAGACATGGGAATTAATTCCAAACCTTGCCCTTCTGGAGGTAGCAGCAACTAGACAGGCCTGCCACAGGTTTGTCCAATTTGTCAGTGTGGTTAAGCTTGGCACCTGATGCTCAAATGGAACCACCAATGAGCCTGGCTATGATCTGTTGCCCACATTTCTATGGTACTTGGTTGTAGGGCTCCAACCCAACCTCCTGGAGACTCTAGAGTAGCTGAGATCACCAGAACATTGGGAGTGGTATTGTATTTGTATCACAGTAGCAACTAGTGGTCAGAGCCCCGTTATGCTGGACACTCACAAAGAGGGAGCCCCTTCCCAAAGCATTTTCTGTTTCCCCTCACACCAGAAACATAAATCTGAAGAGATCAATTAATGAAATACCCTGGTTGAGTTCTGCCTGGATACCAAACTGTATCAGAGGTTAATGGAGAATCCATGCTGAACTAAACTTATCTTCCAGTGCTCAGGCTGTTAACTCTAAGCATTCCCTGGTCTGAATGAAGGAGTACCTGCTTCAAGAGGGCTATCTAGCAAGTCCAAAATGCCTTCTGAGCTGGTGGAAGACTAGGAAAAGGATGTTAACTCTCCCCTTTCCTCTTTTCTGTATCTTTTTTGTGAACTGTCTTGAAAAGCAACGGATGCTTCTCTACCTGGGACATTTTTTCCAGTGCCTAGGTGATCTTTGACCTCTGGTTTAGGGTGACCAGATGTCCCGATTTTATAGGGACAGTCCTGATTTTTGGGTCTTTTCTTATATAGGCTCCTATTACCCCCCACCCCCGTCCCGATTTTTCACATTTGCTGTCTGGTCACCCTACTCTGGTTACTTTCTTGTTTTGAAAGGGATAAAAACATTCATGCCTCAGTCATAAGCCAACTCCTAATGGGAAGTAGAAGGAGATTTTCTCTGCAAGTATCATAATAGCCACTGTGTTTTTCTTTTGCACTTTCCACTTGTGCAGCTGTTTCTGGCCACTTTCACAGACAGGATACGGGTCCCTATAGACCAGTGGTTTTCAGTGGGGGGGGGGTCTTAAGCCCACTGGGGGGCTGTCAGCCATTTCAGGGGGTCTGCCAAGCAGTACTCCATGGAGCTGAAGCCTCCAGCTCTGAAGGGAAAAACCCTAGAGCCCCCCCATCCTGCAGGTCAAAACTCTTGATCCCCTCTCCCAGCCCTGCAGCTGAAGCCCAGAGCCCCCTCCCAAGGTTCTGGAGCTTTTATACCAGGGGAGTGTGGGGGGGGGACTCAAAGAAAAAGGTTCAGAACCCCACTATAGACCACTGATCTGATTCCACATGGTCATGTTTGTGGGTTCTGCCCCCCCCCCCTTTAAGGCACATGACAGTTGTCAAAGTGAACTGAAATGACGTGTACTATGTTATTTTAGAAATTTGTCTTCCAAGTATGCTTGCTTCTATAGTGAGTACACAAGAGTTTAGACTGAAAGCTGGTGTCATGGTGCAGGGCTTCTTACCAGCTTCCAAACACCCACTGGCATGTCCAGTCTCCTTTCAGAAGGTTTATCCTCTTAAAACAGGCAAGCAAACAAACAGAAACAGAAACTCATTCCTTTTCTCAGGCTTTAGGTGCTTCTACTCTTGGTAGCTTCCCAATTCTAGTCAGCTCTGTGCCCTTCTTGGAGCAGTAACCCCAGGTCTCCTTCCCTGACTACCTGGCCCATTACTCTACCAGAGAACTTAGCACCACTCTACCATTACTTCTCTTTTCCAGGCACACCATATCCCAATCAATCCATTTCCTGTTCTCTTGCAGCCCTTTATAAGCCTGGGGGTAGCCCAGACCTCTTTAATTGGCTGGATTGGGCTCACCTGCTCTGACCAGATAGCCTGTGCTATACCTCCCCCCTTTTCAGGGATACAAAAACATGTTTTTCTCTGTTCTTTTTATAACACTTCAGAACCCCCAAATTTCCCCAGACCGATCAAACCATTCCCCTTAGTCTTTTAATATATTACAAATGCCCTATACAGCTTTTCACATAAAGTCTGCTAGGTATCAGAGTGTTCTCCCAGTCCCAGGGACCCTAGCACTGTCTCTAAAGCACAAACTTATGGTCCCAGTTGCCCTGAGTCTTATGTATTGGGGTCAAGGTCATATCCCCAAACCCACTGGGTACAAGCAATGCACAGTCTTATCTTCGCCATTTGGACTTCACGGGCATGCATGCATAGGCCTGTTCATCTGTGTGTGCAGAGTTTATATCTCATTCTTGAGGTCATGGATAAGGCTACGTTTTAGTCACAGGTATTTTTAGTAAAAGTCATGGATAGGTCATAGGCAGTAAACAAAAATTCACAGCCCGTGACCTGTCCATATACCCCTGACTAAATCTTGGGTGTTCTGGGGTAGGCGGTGGCCCAGGGGCACCGTGGGTACTCTGGGGAGGGCGGCCCAGGGTGCCACCAGTGCTTGGGGTGGGGGAGGGGCAGTGGCACGCAGCCCAGGACTTCCTGGCCCGGGACCCCTGCTGCTGCTGGTGATGGGGTGGGTGGCAGCGTGTATCCCGGAACCCCCACTGGTGCTGGGGAGGGGAGAGGGGCAGTGGTCTGAGACAGCTCCAGCGGTGGCCAGTGCAGCTGGCCCATGGCTGCTCAAGCTGCCCACACCCGCTGCTGCAGAAGTTATGGATGTCCCCGAAAGTCATGGAATCTGTGACCTCCGCGACAAACTCGCAGCCTTAGTCGTGGACCATGAAAAACATTCTCTTTCCTCCTTGGTGAATTGGAGACCTGTCATGAGTTGTTCTCTCTTGTGCTTGAGGTTCTGTAACTCAGGTTCTGCTGCTTCCAATCATTCTGCAAGCTCCCCTGCATCAGGACAGGAGCCATAAAACAGGCACCTGCCACCTTATTCCCTATACTGGAGCCCTTTTTCCACCCGTGGCCCTTCTTCTGGGCCTCTATTTGTTGGTTTGGCCCCATTTGAATCCCCATGCTAGCTGGCTTAATGGGGAGTTCAATCTGGGGACTCTGTTTGCATCTGTATAGTACTCTGTTGGATTTGAGATTTGGTTTGCGTCTTCACAGCACCCTGCTGAGTCTGGGTCTCCATGGTCCCCTGCTGAGGGTGGGCGTCTGTTTGGGTACCCTGTTTAGTTCAAGATTCAGTTTGAATCTCCACTGCCTTCCCTTCCCTGGTACTTTTCCCTATCGGGGCAGTTCTTTCTGCAGGATCAAAAATTGTTGCTTCTCATTCTCAGCTTCCTTCCAAACCTAAGCTCACTGTTGTTCTAAAGCCACTAGCTGGTTCATGATTTTCCCCTGTGAGGTGCTTAATTCATCCAACTGATGTTGGCACTTGCTAAGCTGATCCCTCAGTCCTTGAGGATGGTAGTACTCTCCATTGTGGCCTCCCTTGGCTGTCTTTTCTCCTGCCTCTAGCCCCCTTTCTTCCTTTTCTAGTCAATCCAGACTCCCTCGTCGGGGGGTGTTGTTCCTGCTGTATGAGGTTTGAGAACTAGTGGCCGAGGAAGGCTATGAATAAAAACAGCCTTGCTATGGAAACATTTTATTCATGTACAATGGCTCCTTTATTTTTTCCCATGACTGACAGCTGGAAATGTGTCCTTCGGCGGGTCATCAACACCTGAAAGCAAACTTTCAGTGATTAGAGGGAGGAGAAAGAGAAAGCGGGAGAACATGTTCACTGAGATAATGAACGCCTCTGAGACAACTGCCACAGAGCTGAAAGAGTGGAGGTTTTCATTGTCTGGGAAGTTAGACATGGACATGGAGAGCAGGAAAACTTCCAGTGAGTGAGAACGTGAGGCGCAGGATCAGATGTTTCAGATTATGCGGGACCAAGCAGACATGTTGAGGGATCTGGATGAACTGCAGGAACGGAAGCTGGAGGATAGAGTCCCTCAGCAGACCCTGGTGGACAGCCAGCCAGCATTGCCGGGCGCAGAATCACCCTTCCCCAAGTATTCCATGAGGTGTGGGCGAAAAGTCCATTATCCCTTTCACTTAACTCAGGGGGAGGGTACAAGGGACAGAAGGTGCCCATGCACAGTCCTTTGATGGTCTGGAATGTGGTATTATGTTACACAGCTGAAAATGTTTCTCCCCTTCCAACTTTACAACCTGTTTTCCCCAAGGTTACCTTTTCTTTCTGTTCTCCCTCTTTACTTATGTTTGTTAAATAAAGTAAATAGATTTGAGAAATAAATGTTCTTTATTGAGTAGAAGCAGTGGGCTTGGGTGCGGGGTTGGCTTTACAGGGACAGTGATACAAGCCAGGTGAAGGTTTGGGAAAGCACAATGCAGACAAGTAGCTCGCATTACTGTGACTCATTATTGAAATGGCTTTTCAAAGCCTCACGGATACGCAGCGCCCCTTGCTGTGCTCTTCTTATCGCCCTGGTGCCTGGCTGCTCAAAAATGGCTGCCATGTGATCTGCCTCAACTGCCCACCCCATGGAAAATTCCCCCCCTTTTTTCACAGACATTATGGAGCACACAGCAGGCAGCTATAGCCATGGGGATGTTCTCTTCACTGAAGTCCAACCTTGTTAGTAAACCTTTCCAGCACCCTTTCAAATGACCAAAGGCACATTCAACCACTATTCTGCACTTGCTCAGCCTATAATTGAACTGTTCCTTACTGCTGTCCAGACAGCCAGTGTATGGCTTCATGAGCCATGGGAGCAAGGGGTAGTCTGGGTCCCCCAGGATAACTATAGGCATCTCAACATCATCAATGTTCATTTTGTGGTCTGGAAAGAAAGTCCTAGATTGCAGCTTTTTGAACAGACCCAATTCCTAAAGATGCGCATATCATGAACCTTTCCCAACCATCCTACACTGATGTCAGTGAAATGCCCCCTGTGATCCACCAGTGCTTGCAACATCATTGAAAAGTATCCCTTTTGGTTTATGTACTCTTTGGCAAGGTGGTCTGGTGACAAGATGGGAATATGCGTGCCATCTATCACCCCCCTGCAATCAGGGAACCCCATCGCAGCAAAACTATCCAGTATGTCCTGCACATTCCCCAGACTCACTGCCCTGCGTAGCACAAGTCGATTAATGGCCCTGCACTCTTGGAGCACAGCAGCTCCCATGGTTGATTTACCTACTCCAAATTGATTCCCCACTGACTGGTAACTATCTGGTGTTGCAAGCTTCCAAATAGCGATCACCACTCACTTCTCCATTGTCATAGCAGCTCACATTCTTGTGTTGCTGAACTGCAGGGCAGGGTGAATCTCTGCACAAAGTTCTTGGAAGGTGGCCTTCCAGTTCTGCAGTCACTGCTTGTCATTCCATACCTGCAAAATGATGCTGTCCCACCAGTCAGTGCTTGTTTCACAGGACCATAAACGGCACTCAACAGAGTGCAGCGGCTCTGTGACGGCCAGTAGCAACTGTGAATTGTTTCTTTCAATGGCTTGCAGCAGGAGCTGCTTGCAGGACTTTGCTATGTTCTGCGTGGCAGACCCTACTTCGGCTCTGGAAATACTGCTGGAGAAGACGTGAGGTGTTTCAGATGCTCACAGCAACAGTGCACAGCTAAGCAAGCTCCATGCTTCTGTAGTTATGGAGTACACACGGCAGTTTTAAGGCATGAAAACCACTGGGTTGTTTGCTGTTGAGCACAGTGCATCATGGGATGCTGACACAATGTTCCCATTCTCCCCTGAGACAATGCTTTGGTCCCATGAGGCATTGCATAAACTTCCCAAAACACACTGCGGCCAGTTGCACTTTGGGATAGCTACCCACAATGAATTGCTTTGTGCATCGATGCAGGTGCTGCTAGTGAGGACTCACTCCATTGAGACAATGAGCATAATGTGGCCACGTACAATCGACTTTATTAATTCGGAGGCTCAAGGTTAAATTAGATAAAGTTGACTTAATTTTGTAGTGTAGACGAGCCCTTAGGTTCCTCCACGGTGACAACACCAAGCTTCCTTTGGACTGCTGAAAATTGAAGGGCTGGGAATCATTGGGATGTCAGACAAAGCATCCTAACTTGTCCCTCTATTTTTTTAGGCCCCAATTCACTGCTCTGAAACTTTAGTTTTAAATTGAAGTAGCACAGTGGTGAACAAGGTTCCAAAATGGAACTGCTCTGGTTAAGCTCCCCAAAAAATTCACAATTTAGGAACCACAGAATTGCTGAGTGCTTTTGCTCAGAATATGAACTCAAATTATAGCAGCTTGATTCCTATAATTTATTCCACTTTTACACAAGTGTAGCTCAAAGGTGGGATTTTCAAAAATTGCTCGCCCTTAGCCTAACTCTCCTTGCATTAAAGTCAATGTTAAAACTCCCCTTGACTTTAATGGGAGCAGAGTTAGGCGGACACTGAGTGAGCTTTTGATCATCACACTAGTAGGAGAATAAGATACCAAATCTTGCCCTCACCATTGCAGTGAGAGAGTGTCAGAATGGTGTATTGTAGCTGCTGATCTTTCAGATCTTTTTCAATCAACACTTATTTTGAAATAATTGGGAGTTTTGGCTAATTAAAGTTGTGGAAATTGGGCCTAAAAAAAGCATTGGTACTAGGTAGAGGACGAAAAGAGCATGGAGAAAAAAATAGAGAGAGAAAAGAGAGGTTTCCAAGTTAATCAGAACTTTTCCTATTACATATTTATCCTTTAAATTCACATCAATACTTGCAGTGAACGCATGATTCACTTACATTCCCTTCTGCCTGCTGTACTTAACAAAATCTATTTTGGGGCCATCATTTAAAAGATATTTGAGCTCATTTTTGTAGCTTGGAATTCTCTCAAACATACTACCTGCTATCAAAAAGAATAAAAATGCTTAAAGGGGTTTTCTTTCTCTCTTCTTTTTTAAAAAATGTTGTCAGGCTCCTTTGAAAATGTTTGAATAGTGTAAGAAGGTAGTAAAGGAAATGTAAACTTTAAAATGCCCCAGAAAAGGTTTAATTGCCTTCTAAGATCCTGGATACACTTATGTGCTTGAGTAACTATAATCAGTGGGACTGCTTACGTGCATAAAAGTGTGTGTTTGCAGGATCAGGCTCCACATCTTTTTGGAGTTTGTTTATTTAAAGTAGTTTAATTTACACAAAAATAATGTGCACAGAGCTGGGTATATATCAATGACATTCCATTGTAGTGAATGGAGCTATGCTGATTTACGACAGCTGAGAACTGGCCAAGATTTTTTGCATACTTTTCAGCCATTCTCAGCAGAATCTGAGTTTTCTTTAGTGATCTCATACACTGGGACACAGAATTTATGGAAAAGCCATGTGGGTACAAATTTGTATATCCTGACGATGTAAATATGTGATCCAGTTGGTTGAACTTTGGTTTAGTTGTGTCCATAAATTCTTAAACTTCTTAAAAAAAACATTCTTAGGACCTTGGTATTTTAAATTTTCCTGACTGACAGTTACTATTATTGCATTTTGAATGGTTCATTAGAAAATACATTTCTCCCCTTCACTTTTTGTTTGGTTTTTTAGTTTTTGTTCTCGCTTCGGTTTTACACTTCTAATATATTCTCTGCTGTTCCAACTATGGATCATATTCCTAAATTCTTGGCACTCTCTAGGCTGAATACTATTTTTTATACATCGTTGTAGTGATTACTTATAGCCAGGGGCTTTTGGGGGAGGTTCTAAGGCAGTCAGGAGATCTCATTTTGATCTGAGCACTATCAATGAGATCAAGAATCTCTGCTTCTAGTGACGCCCCAGGTGTGTATTTGGACAAAAGGCGCACACTGCGCTGATTAGATAATTAAATAATCCAAACAAATCTGTTGTCTTCAAAATACTCTTCAGTACATAAAAACAATTCTTTACCATCATTGAGCTTGGGTTTGTTGTTGTTTTTTCTCGTTTTTTTGTACAAAGGTTAGTGTATATAATAACTGTTGCCAGCAAAGACATATTTATTATTCTAACATATGCTTTTGCTTACTGATGTTTGGGGGGGTGGCTAATGGAAAATGTAAGCGTAAGTAACTGCAATGAATGGTAATAACAATATGTAAATTCTGTGCTTTTTGTAGCCAAAATGTTGATTTCTAATATATTGTTAGTTTGAATGAGAATGGATTTACTGTTTATACGTTTGAAAGGTGTAATAATAGGTCTTTTAGCAGGTAAACAAAAGTGGCTGGATCATGAATACTTTGTGTACCCAAAACTTCCTTTGCAGCCAGTGCGGGGATAGGAGTTTTGGATGTGCACAGAATGCAGGACCAGACACTTGATTGTTAACACAATTATTTCATCAATTAATGTACTCTTATTCCATTCTTTCTTTAAAAATTTATTTGTCTCCTTTTTCCTGTTGCACAGCTTGTCTCCTCATTCACTACTCAGGGGTTGATGTTCCCCACCTGTGGAATTTGAAGGCAGTCCAATGTTGTTCCTGGAGGCACTAGGACTAAAGTTCACCCTGTAGCTCAGGCCACCAGATCTTCTGCATCTGGCAGTGGAACAGGTTGGCGGTTCAGCTTCTCCAGACCATTTCATTTTAAAATATTTATTTGATTTGATTTTCTGCAGTTTCAATTTATAATCTTGCCCCTCCTCTTCCTCTGGAGTGGGTAATTAGCAGCATGGTTGTTTCAGCCACCTGGATCTGCCAATGCAGTGCTTCTCTTTCACACTCCTCTGCCCTCCTCACAATCAGGCATGACAAAGCTGTCCTGAAAACACCTGGCTTAAATCTAAGTGGTGTGACCTATGTCAGACAGCACTGACAGGCTCTTCAGAGGGTGAATTATGCCCTGCCTGTTGCCAGCATGCTGACCTTTGCATTGCTAGGGCATGGGGCTGAGAGTCAGACGGGCCAGCTGACCCTTGTACTGCTAACCAAGCAAGTGGCTCATTGTCTAGAGGTTTGACCCTCATTTGTGATGAGCAATGGATTTCAGCTTAGTGGCTACCAGCAAACCATGTCACATCCATGAATAGCCATTTTTCATCCTAAACGGGTATCTTATGCATGCAAACGTATTGATGAGGAGTTATTGGGGAAAACGTTAGCAAAATTACTCACTGAGATTACAGAGAAACCTCAACCCTCACTGTCAAAGCCATCATAATAATCCAGCAGTTGATATCAAACACCATGGGTATCCAAGAAGGGACAGTTACTCTGACCGAGGGGAAAATCTGCAGCAGAAGCTTCCAAAGAAACTTAGATAATTTTTCCTCCAAACAAACACAATCCTCCACATGAAAAACACAAAGAACATTTGTGTGTGAGAGCTCACAATTCCTGTGCAGGGCTCTTCTTTCTGCTTCATCCTTTGCACACACAATCTTAAATGGTTTGTGTTAGTCGCAGATTACACATTACACACCTATACCCAGGTATAGACAACATGGCAATCGGTACCTTATCCAAAGAAACAGAGCCATTCAGAAAAGAACAGCTGCTGGAAAGGATTCATAGCCACCAGTTCTACAAAAGCAAGAGAAGTTTTGATTCCAATGCAGAGAATTGCTCACCCAGAGATCAAAATAGAGATGACTGTGGTTGTAATTTTACCATAATGGTAAAGATTTGCAAAGATCCAAAACTTCATGGCATCCATCATTTTCTGAGAGGTTATCAGCAGCCTGCTGAAATTCCTTCTGAGGACATAGAACCATGCACTTGATACAATGTAAAATTAGGTGTCATTATCAGATAACATCCAATGCCCCTACGTGGGCAGGTAAGTTCAAACAACATTTTGAAAACCTACTCAACTGTCACAGTTTGTGGAGAATGTGGGCACCTTGAATGACCCTGATATAAGGAAAGAGTGAGGAGGATCCTTGGTACTTGGTGAAGAGGAAAGCTGAAGTGACCCATCTAGTTTGGGGGATAAAGGAAAGATAGAGGAGGTGATCTGCCTGCTAGTCACAGAGACGCTGCAGACAGCTGTGATATAGTGGCAACAAGAGAAGCAACAGCAGATTCAGGCCCTGCTCATGCAATTAATGAAGAATCAGCAGAAGCAGGAGGAGGTTCAGTTTTCTGCACAACACAGAGATGGCAAGACGTCTATCTCCAATAGCGGAAGTGGTTGCAGAAGCTGAGAGCTTCTTAATGACACTTTGATCCCTAAACTCTTTAGCACCCAGCAACCCTTAACCAGGGGCCAGGGCTACTCAGGAAGACCAGGGCATTAAAAAGCCCACTCCTAAGCGACTAGAGGAGCTAGCGAACAGGAGCGGCTAACACGGGAGTTTTGCGAGGGAGTTTACAGGAAGAGTGTGTGGGGGAGGGGGAGGGCTACATACACTTACCATTCCTTAAACTTCTTTAAACTTAAAGCCCAAAACACCCCCTGATAAAAACAAAACAACAACAAAGGAACAAGCTTCAGGAGTAAAAAGAGAATTCAGACAGAAGTCCAGCAACAGAGTGGGGCTACCTAGTTTATTGCACCCAGTACAGCATGTATGATTACCTTCCCTATAGGCAGGTGGCGAATGTGTGCATTCAGTGCAAGGAGCTCCTGGACCTCAGAGACCGTTCGTGGGCTTTGGAGACCAGGGTGGCTGAGCTGGAGGAGCTAAGGGAGACAGAGGGGTACATAGATGAGACTTTCCGGAACACAGTAGAATGGTTCCACCCCCAATCTGACGGCCTCTGTGCTGTTGAGGAGGATGAAGGCCTCAGAGAAGGAGAACATCCAACTGGAGCAGAAGGAAACAATCCCATAGTTGGGACCCTCCTTCCAGATGATGATGTGGTATCCTCTTGCACTGAAGATACCTCTCTGGGGGAGGCAACTCCAGTTATTAGGAAGAGACAGGTATTATTAATGGGGGATTCAATCATTAGAAACATAGATAGCTGGGTTTGTGATGACCAGGAAAGCCGTATGGTGACTGGTCTCCTTGGTGCGAAGGTTGCGGATCTCTCGAGACATTTATATAGAATTATGTGTAGTGCTGGGGAGGAGCAGGTGGTCATGGTACATGTAGGTAATGTAGGTACCAGTGACATAGGAGAGAAGTCCTGGAGGCCAAATTTAGGCTGCTAGGGAGGAGACTGAAGTCCAGAACCTCCATGGTAGCATTCTCTTAAATGCTTCCAGTTACATATGCAGGACCAGTTAGACAAGCAGAAATGCAGGGTCTCAATGTGTAGATGAGACGATAGTGTAGGGAGGAGGGGTTTAGATTTATTAGAAACTGGGGAAACTTTTGGAAAAGGGGGAGACTATTCAGGAAGGATGGGCTCCACCTAAACCAAAATGGAATCAGATTGCTGACGCTTAAAATTAAAAAGGTCGTAGAGCAGTTTTTAAACTAAGGACTGGGGGAAAGCCAACAGGTGCAGAGGATCACATGGTTTGGACATTCCCTAGGGGAGAATCTATAAATGGAGATTCCCTATGTCATAATAAGGAGGAGAGGATGGAAGATGATAAAATACAGGTAGGATCTAATGAGAAACAGTCAAATGAAAAAAATCCCATTCAATTACATCATGTAATGTCAGAAAGCTAAAAAGTGGAAGGCTTTTAAAGTGTTTATATACCAATGCTAGAAATCTAAATAATAAGATCGGCGAACTAGAGTGCCTCATATTAAATGAGGATATTGATATAATAGGCATCACAGAAACTTGGTGGAATGAGGATAATCAGTGGGACACAGTAATACCAGGATAAAAAATATATAGGAAGGACAGAACAGGTCGTGCTAGTGGAGGAGTGGCATTATATGTGAAAGAAAGTGAAGAATCAAATGAAGTAAAAATCTTAAATGAACCAAACTGTACCATAGAATCTCTACGGATAGTAATTCCATGCTTGTATAATGAAAATATAGCAGTATGGATCTATTACAGACCACCTGACCAGGATGGCGATAGTGACTGTGAAATGGTCAGGGAGATTATAGAGGCTACTAAAATAAAAAAACTCAATAATAATGGTGGATTTCAACTATCCCCATATTGACTGGGTACATGTCACCTCAGAACAGGATGCAGAAATAAAGTTTCTTGACACCTTAAATGACTGCTTCTTGGAGCAGCTAGTTCTGGAGCCCACAAAAGGAGAGGCAATTTTTGATTTAGTCCTAAGTGGAGCACAGGATCAGGTCAAGAGGTCAATATAGATGGACAACTTGGTAATAATGACCATAATATAATTAAATTGAACATCCCTGTGGTGGGGAAAACACCACAGTGCCCAACACTGTAGCATTTAATTTCAGAAAGGGGAACTACACAAAAATGAGGGGGTTAGTTAAACAGAAATTAAAAGGTACAGCGCCAAAAGTAAAATCCCTACAAGCTGCATGGAAACATTTTAAAGACACCATAATAGAGGCTCAACTTAAATGTATACCCCAAATTAAAAAATAATAGTAAGAGAACCAAAAAAGAGCCACCGTGGCTAAACAACAAAGTAAAAGAAGCAGTGAGAGGCAAAAAGGCATCCTTTAAAAAGTGTAAGCTAAATTCTAATGAGGAAAATAGAAAGGAACATAAACTCTGGCAAATGAAGTGTAAAAATATAATTAGGAATCCAAAAAAGAATTTGAAGAACAGCTAGCCAAAGACTCAAATAGTAATAGCAAAAAAAATTTAAGTGCATCAGAAGCAGGAAGCCTGCTAAACAACCAGTGGGGCCACTGGATGATTGAGATGTTAAGGAGATGCTAAGGAACACTCAAGGATGATAAGGCCATTGAGGGGAAACAAAATGAATTCTTTGCATTGGTCTTCATGGCTGAGGATGTGAGGGAGATTCCCAAACCTGAGCCATCCCCCAAATCTGAGGAGCTGTTCTAGATTGAGGTGTCATTAGAGGAGGTTTTGGAACAAACTGATAAACTAAACAGTAATAAGTCATCAGAACCAGATGCTATTCACCCAATAGTTCTGAGTTGTGCCTGTTCAAATGTGAAATTGCAGGACTACTAACTGTCATCTGTAATCTAGCATTTAAATCAGCTTCTGTATCAAATGACTGGAGGATAGCTAATGTGACGCCAATTTTTAAAAGGGCTCCAGAGGTGATCCTGGCAATTACAGGCCAGTAAGTCTGACTTCAGTATTGCGCAAACTGGTTGAAACTATAGTAAAGAACATAAAGAACAGTCCAGCAGAGTTGAGAATGATCTCCGGAGTGGTCACAGATGAGCATTGTGGGACACTACCTGGAAGCCAATTAAGTCGAATTATACAATGCTGCATCTGCACTACCTCACAGTCAACCCATGAAAATCAAACTAAGCGCTACGCCTCTCGCAGAGGTGGATTACAGAGGTCGACATCAGAGGCGACTTAGGTCGACATAAAGGACCCAGAAGTGTAGACACATATATTGACAGGTCAACTTAAGGTGGCTTCCTTTAACCTAATTCTGGAGCGTAGACCAGGCCCAAGACTTTACTTTCTTGAGATATGATTAGCTAGGCTTATTTATAGGCATTTCACCTCTGATACAGGTTATGTCTACACTGGAACTAGAGGTGTAATTTCCAGACCAAGTAGCTGACCAAGCTAAAAAATAGGAGTGTAGCTGAGGTTGCGTAGGCAGCAGGAAGGGCTAGCCAAAATATAATCCCATCAGAAACCCTAGGTATGTATTTGGGGTGGCTAGCCCATACTGCTGCCTATGCAGCAATGGCTACACTGCTATTTTTAGCACACTAGCTTGATCAGAACTAATGTGGGTATCTCTGCCGGAGCTGGAAATTACACCCTCAGCTCCACTGTAGACATACCCACAGAAGATCTTGGGTTCAGAATGCCACGGTGCTGTCCAAGGTGCTGTATATTCAGATGAGATTTTATGTTCTCATGTCTCATAGAAGTTAAACATTCTGTAACACATTTCAAAAAGTCAGAGATGACTCCAGTGTCTTTACTGTCTTCCTCGCTCTTTCTTTCTCTCTCTCTTTTTCTTTCTAAGGAAACAGATTCTAATGTCTGTAGTTGTGTGTTCAGGTATTACTGATGGTATAATGGCCACTTCAGTTCCCTACATAATCAATAAACTACTTGTACTTTAACTCATTACATTTAAAGTGGTTTGTGATACTTTGAATACGAAAGATTCAATACATACCAAAATGAGATGATATCATTTCATCCAGATATCTGATCACCTGATATTTCTCATCATGCAAATCTTGTTGGATACCATTTTATACCCATTGTTGTATGTGTCAAGTGGAGTAAGAAATCATAAACCAGAGATTCTATAACAGTCTTCTAAAATTCTACTCCTTCATTAATGCAAGGCAAGTAAACATATTTGTTTGTTTTTTGCATGACCATCATAATCATGTTAAGGATGAAGGAGTAGATTTTATATCTGGGCTAGTAAATTTTTGAGACAGTTATGCAGGACTGCTCTACAATATATAATATTTGGGGTTACATGTCTACAACAAAAGAAATCACAAATAAATTATCTGAACACTTTGCAACCAGACTTATTTCTGTCCCAGACATATTTTTGTTCAATTTAACACAATAGCACAGTGGTTCTCAACCAGGGTACATGTACCACTGGGGGTACACAGAGGTCTTCCAGGGGGTATATCAATTCATCTAGATATTTGCCTAGTTTTACAACAAGCTATATAAAAAGCAATAGCCAAGTCAGTACAAACTAATATGTCATACAGTCAGTGACTTGTTTATACTGCTCTATATGCTATACACTGAAATGTAAGTACAATATTTATTTCCCAATTGATTTTTTTATAATTATATGGCAAAAATAAGAAAGTAAGCAATTTTTCAGTAACAGTGTGCTGTGAAACTTTTGTATTTTTATGTCTGATTTTGTGAGTAAGTAGTTTTTAAGTGAGGTGAAACTTGGGGGTACACAAGACAAATCAGGCTCCTGAAAGGAATACAGTAGTCTGGAAAGGTTGAGAGCCACTTCAGTAGCAAACACAATGTATTATTGACAAAAAGTATTCTCTAACAGCCAGCAATGCAAGCCATGTCAGTTTGGATGAGCTAAATATCCCCACCGTCCAGGGAGAGAGTTATTTTTTATACTTAATCCATGGCCAACTTTCATGGACGAAAAAATAAAAAATCAAATTTTCAGCTGCATTAAGACCTTGAAAGAATCATTGACAAAAGTCAAACTAATTATGTAATAAATAAAATTCATTTGAAAATTATGTAAATATGCAGGATATTTTTTTTTCTGATAGCTGTCTAGAAATCCAGAATTCTTTTGCTAAGGACATAAATTAATTTAGTGTTGCTGAACAGAATATAGAGAACACCAAGTACCTTCTGAGTTACAGTTTTTTTATCACTCAAGAGGTACTGCTGATAACCAACGTTTTCAAACTTGGGTTCCTGACAGCCAACGGCTTCACTAGAAATATACCAATTCACACCAGTTTTGTGTCTGGGCCTATGTCTTTATTATTACAAACTACTTAAGGTGAAATTCTGACTGTATTGAAATCAACGGGAGTTTTGTTATTGACTTCAAGAGAGCCAGAACTCAATCTCAGTCTTTATATCTGAGGTATCTTCTTCCTTTCCTTCCTGGTCATGTTCGTTAAAATTCCTTTACATGTGCTAGAACCTGCATAGCCAGGTATCTGAAGTGCCTTCAGGATTTGTCTCTGTGCTTGTAATTTATTACTAGATTTACAAAACCACTTAATATACTGTGATATACACAGTATACTAAGTGCAGGAGAGGGAAATAATCATAATTTATATTAAATCAAAAATGGCTTGAGTTATGAAAAAGCAAACACCTTTAAAGTTGTAGCATAATGACATATTTGTATTAAGTATCTGCAACTCTTTGACTTAATAATCTTAAGGCATTTTACTTTGACAAGTGTAGAAGGAATTTTTCTTTAGGTGTTCAATATTCCCTTGATAAGTGAAAATACACTTGTGTTTCTCTTCTGACTTAGCAGAGCTTAGCAATGCAACCAATATAAAAAAAGGCACAGGAGATTTTATTTATTTATGTCAATCACTCATTTGATGCCAAAGATAAATTTGTGGTGTTTCTTCTCATGCACATTTATTTTATATTGTGTTCTCACTTATACAACGAGCAGATACCGCATATTTAATATAACTGATTAAGCATCTATTCACTGTTATGACCTTTTTCTTTCCCCCTTGCTCTGGTTTTTCAGCTGCCCAAGAGAAAAATTGCCATAACTACAGGTGTGTTTGTAAAAGCTTGTAAGTAGAAGTGTAGGCAGGCTGCATATCATTGTCATCAATATTTGCTATTTATGTTAACTGCAAAGCAGTAATATAGGGCATATGCAAAATTATTTCCCCTTAATGACTGTTTCAACATGCTTGCTCATTAGGAACAACTTGACAAAATAAAAGATCTCTCCAAAAAACAAAAACTGTATATGTATAAATGCAAAATCTTTCTGAGACCTTGATAAGATGGCAAAAGCTGCACAGAGAAAAATGTTTGAAGTGTTCTGTTTGATGTTGTGCCAAGTGGCTTGACATGTTAACTATTACATTTTTATGGTTGTTATTTCAGACTTTTGTAGTTGAAATAGTTGCACAGAAAACATTGAAGTGAAGGATGGATTTACAGAACCCTGAACTGTTCTTTCTTTTCAACTGATGTGGTCTCCAATAACAGCTGATTTGAAAATAACAACATCTAAGGTAAAATAATAAAATAATTAGATTTTGTTCCTATTTTTTCATGTCCTGGTAACATATAATAAATGATATATGCTCATGCTTAAACAGGAGAGTTTATTTGCTTCCGTCATTTAATTTAAATAGGAAAAAAGTGACATATTATTAGAAAACAAAACAAAAACCTAAAGTAACATTATTTACTGTGATGAATGACATTCTATTTGATTTATATTTCTATTTCCTTTTATTTAAAAGTATCTATCTGAAATTCTATTTACAAACCATACAAAGGGCCCAAACTTAATGTCATTCTCAAGTCAATGGCAAAAGGAGCAATGGCATCAATGGGAGCAGTTCTGGCCCAAAGAGCCACTGACACCTATTGGATAAAAACTGAGAAACTTTCTACTGGCTTATTTAAAATGATTTGCTTATATAGCATATTTTCTTCATGTGTTGTCATTGGTTTAATGCTGTGGATATCTGCAAGGAAAACAAGTTCTTGGCCGGATCCTCAAGTATTGTACATTGGCATAGCCCCATTGAAGTGAGTAGAGCAATGTCACTTTACACAACTGAGGATCTTTCTTTCTTTCTTTCTTTCTTTCTTTCTTTCTTTCTCATCAAACATAATAAATCTTGTGTTCATGCAAGGTGCCAGATTGGCAGCCCAGTGACTGAGAACTGGTGGAGAAGAATCAGAAGCAGGACCTGCTTTTCCAAACACCTTTGTGGTTTGGACTGGAAGAACTCTCTTAAGGAATGAAAGGTTAGCTTTTATGCCCATTTAACTCTGCACTTTCTGCTGATATTTCTTCTGAAGATGCCATCTACAGTCAGACATGGTGTTTTTCTGAAGTATGCAATTATCCAGTTGAGACCATCAGCATTTTTCATATAGTCACAGTTCAGCCATCAGATAAATAAATACTAATGACTTTCTGTCATTACTTCCCTGAGATGAATTTGAACCAGTAACTTAGAAATCAAAGTCTCTCCATCTCATTACCAGTCCTCTGAGACATTCAGTCCCTCATACCTTCTCGTTTTAAGTTTTTGTTTTTCTGCTCCTGCTGATTATACTTCACTTTTGGTCACCATAATCAGGCATTTGACTCTAGACCGCTGAGAAAATTTTGTACCACAGTTAAACTGGTAAAAACTACTACTTCCCCATCCCCTTTTTTTGCGAGAAGAGTATTTAGGAGCCTAAGTCCAACATATATATGCCACTAAGATCCTCAAAACCCCTACTCAGCTGTTGTCTAACCGTGTAAATGCTTAAACTTCCTAGGCTGTTAGTGAAGTCCCCAACATACGTAAACAGCTGTGGTAAGCAGGCACACAGCCACCTCAGTCCAGGTGCTCTGGTGCCTATTGTGGTGTATTGAGAACTATGTTGGAATTGCGAGCTAGCTCTTTATGAGTGGGGGTGGGGTTCTGGTGCTGCTGGTTGCAGGCATGGGGGCTCTGTAGCGAGGTGTGCAATCTGGGCGCAGCAGGTAGTCTGGAAAAAGCCAGCCTAGAATAAGCTGGGCTGAGTTTAGCTTCTTTGTTTTAGGGAGCAACTTGCTTTGTCTGTCTGTTTTTGGTTACTGTGTGTAAGTTTTGGATTCTAAGAATAAAAGTAGTGTTATGTTGCAGTCTTTCTGAGGGAGTATTTGATGTTATTTTCTCTAATGCCCCTGCATGTACAGCATGAACATGACATTTGTTTCACACCTAATCCCCTGCCTATCTCACCTGTAGGGCCTGATCTGGTAGGTGTGTTCAGAACATGCATAAGCTCACACAAAATGGCCACAGGAGGCACCTCTCTTTAGCCCACTGGTTAGGGCACTCACCTAGGGTATAACAGACACAGATTCAGTTTCCCCCTCTGCCTGATGTGGAGCAGGGATTTGAATACAGTTCTCCCACCTTTTAGGAGGGTGCCCTAACTACGGGTCTGTGGGGTAGTCTGGACTGGAAAGCTGTCCTGCTGAAATTATTTCTCTGGGCAGCAGGGCACCTAAAAGTTAGGCTCAGCAATGCTGAGCAGAGTTCAGCTCCTTAAACAGAGGGTGCTGACTTTGCTTTTCACTGACCCTTGAAATCCATTAGAATCCAAATTTCATGTCCTTTGGGACATCATGAAAAATGCTGTGATGCGGTGTCCATCCCACACCAGGCAGATCAGGTTGTTAGGACAATTAGCAGGCTGCACTGGGGGAGAGCCCTGGCCTGAAAGGTTAATTGATGATGAAACCCAGCTGGACAGGAGCAGGTTAAGCCTGTATAAAGCCAGCAGGCCTAGAACAGAAGAGAAGTGTAGGGGAAGCAGTCTGCACTTACTTCCTAGGAGAAAGGAGTTGTGTTTGGGGCTATTGAGTCTGGCAAGAAGCCAAAGAAAGGAGTAGTCTACAGTTGCTGCCTAGGAGGAGGAAGTTTGGGCTGGTAAACCCAACAGAGTGGGAGCCAGAAGACAGAGAAAGGAAGGAGTTCAGGGAAATAGGATCTGTAAGCAAGCAGACCAGAGTTGCTAAATACAGGATCCCTGGAGTGGAACCCAGAGTAGTGTGCAGGCCTGGAAAATGACCCAGGACCTAGCTCTGGACTGTAAGACTGTCTGGAGTGACATAAGGACAGCTGATCTAGTGGCGTGTTGATACTCTAGAAGGGGAAGAGTATAATGACCTAGCTGGAGGATGAGTCACAAAGAGGGAGCACCCCAAGTCCAACAGAGAAAGAGACAGCCACAAGGAGCTGCTCTACACGTGGGTAGTAAACCCTGTGACAGATGCATTCATTTAACTAATTTTTTTAATAACAGCTTTGCTATGTTCTTTGTTTATTAATGTTTAATATCTGCTTTAAGGGGTCCAGGTGTCAGGATGATAATCACTGTAGACACTTATTACTATGAGTAGCAATGGCCTATAATTTCAGGCATGGGTACACAATCACTCTCACAAGGACCATTGTTATAATTACTGTACAGGCTGGTATAATTTTGTAGTGTTTAATGGTTTTGTCTTGATGAGCCTGTAACTTTGCACCACAACAATTTGTCCACTCACAGAGAAAATGCCAAAATGTTACCTTTTGACAAAAATGTCATGAGAATCTGATATGATCTAATTTTCATCACGTGACTGCATTGCTATATTCCAGAGATCTTTAGTTGTGACATCATAATCACTTCCATAGGAAACCATTGTAGAGCTCTACAATATTCTCAAGATGTGATTCACAAAATGTCATAGAACAATTCACGGAAGCAGAAATAACCTTTATTTTGCAAAACTTAATCTAGCAAAAATTGTGACTTGTGCCAAACCAAGATACAAGGATGAGTTTTGTGTACCCGTAAATCTAGGCTCCAAGAGTGATGTTATGAGTCAAAATAAGATCCAAAAATAGATTCCCCAGAAATCTAGTCATTAAATTCAAATTCCCTTAATCTTCAAGATGGGAAGGCCGGATTTTACATTCTGGGCTGACCATGTCTCCGTCTTTTAACACATGCATACAGAGCTGTACCTCTGGAGCCTTGTGGGAAAGGGAAGGAAAATTTGCCTGACTTCTGCTATTTTGCACTATACCTATTGATAGGTCAAAAGAGTCATTTCATTTCAGCTGACTGTCTAGAAATTTAGCTTATCTAAAATCTATTGGCAGTTCCTGCCCCCTGCTCTGACCCCTCTGAGGATCCATCAGTGTCAGGACAACTCCTCTTTCCCTAAAATAGGCACAGACCTATTTGAAATTGTCCCTCCCTTTGTTTTCCCCATCTTTCACTAGTATCCCACCCTACAAATAGGAACACATTTGAAGACCCTACATTGGGTCAAACAGCTCTGGTAGTTTTTCTCAGGGGCGGCTCCAGCATTTCTGCTGCCCCAAGCAAAAAAAAAAAAAAGGAAAAAAAAAAGCCGCGATCAGCGGCGGCAGTTCAGCGGCAGGTCCTTCGCTCCTAGAGGGAGTGAGGGACCTGCCGCCCCCGAATTGCCGCAGGTGCCACCCCTCTCCCTTGGCCGCCCCAAGCACCTGCTTGTTAAGCTGGTGCCTGGAGCCAGCCCTGGTTTTTCTGCTGGACTCTGATGAATTCAAGATTCTGTTTTTTACAGATCATGGCATGTTGTAGCTCTACAGCACACATGAGTTAAATTTAGCAGTGGCTGGACCAACAGAGAGGTTACCCATAATGAAGTTTTACAAACAAGGGATTTACAAGAAGATCAAATAGAACCAGTTTAGAACCTAATATAAGGAGGTTTACTGCATAGCTTTTTGGAATGGATTCCGGATGACTATTCAAGAGTTATGGGAAGGGAAGAAGGGAAAGAAAGATATGAGGAAGAGAGGGGGAAATTAGATTAAGCCAGACAGAGGTGGGGAAGAGGTATTTGATTTGCTTCAGTATAACAACTAATAACAAATCTGTCTCCTAATGTGCTAAACATGTACATCCAGGAAATGCATCCCAATAGCTTAGTCTGATGTACCCAATAAAATACCATTGCCTTATTTGCTTACAATATATATTTTATGGGTTAATGTTGCTATGATGTATGCAAAGTCTGGCTACAGTAAAGGGGTTAAACATAGATTTTTGTATTTTATTTTAAAATAAAGTGCCCCTCAAACTACTTTACTAAAGTGCTATATAGTAGAGCACTGTAGGTAACTAAACATATGTTTTCACTCTAGTTGATCAGTTTCTTCCAGGGATATATGAATCTATCCTTCTGGCTGATTTTGTCATTTTTATGTATTCTCACTTACAAAACTGTTCTCATTAGCTTGTAAGCTTCAAGGTCAATCTAAATTCAAGTGTGTTGAGGCCTATAGGAGGAAAGCATTTGACAAACAAGTAATGTAACTCTTCCTATGTTTCCTGACTCTTCCTGTGAGTGGAGTATCATGAGAGAGAATGGTAAATTGAGTTGAGGTCACAGCTGGAAAATTAAGTCCTAACTGACTTGAGAAAAGCCAAAAAACAGTGTACCTCTAAAGAGTGTAATGCATTTTAGTGCACACTACGATCCAGATTTTCCAATTTGGGTGCATACAATTGCATGCATATATTTATATATGGAATATTGCCAAATTATTCAAGTGCTTTCCATCTCTGTGAAGTTAATTCTGGTACCTCCTAAATGGTGCTCTTCTTGGATTGCTTTTTTAAAGTAACAAATTGATAAGTAATGCTTGACTTAAGAAAAACATAGGAATGTATTGCTAAATTATTTATAGGCTCACTGAAAGTAGTCAGACATTGTGGGATATATTAATTTGGTGTGGAGACAATAAAGTTAAGGGTACTTGTGTGGCTAAAGCAATAACCTGATTAAAGAATATACACTAGTATGATAAAGGTTTATAAATATTTGTGGTAATCAACTGATACAAATTCAGTCATATGTCAAAAGGAATCCACTGGGTCATCTTGTATAATAATCATAAACCATTTTACAAGGTTGTTCAAAGTAACTTATTTTATTTTCATCAGGTATAACCATATGACCCATAAAATGTTATTTTTAGAGACATATTAGATTAAAAGATCCAATCTCAGATCTTTCTCTTTTTTTAATAGACAATTTGCCATGCTCAGTAAAGATTAGCAGGGCTGGAAAGTGAATTAATATCATCATACAGTATCTAGATTATAAACTCAGAATGATTTACAACTTTCCTTTAAAATTTACATTGGTCATATCAGCAGTGAGAAATAGCTTTTGCTCCCAACTCCCTTCACAAATTAGAGAAGTTAGATTTGAAGAGTTCCACCATGGAACAGAAGTTATATCAACATTAGAAAGTCATAAATGACCCCAGGCTCTAATTAGTTCAACAAGATGGGAGAACTTGTAGTTCTGCATCTCTGTAAAAATCAGTTTGCCAGGATTTCTCATTCCTGAGTCTTGTGCTCCTTAGTGTGAGACAGGTGGAATTTGCTAAGGTTTTTGGTCCTTATAGGAAGCAATAATGGGGTTGAATCCTGTATCAGCCAGGTTTCTAAGCACCTTCCTTGGAATCTTCCAGTCAGTGTTTGATTATATGATAAGTAGATGTTCCCACAGGAATAATTTAACCATTTTAAAAAAAGAGAGAGAGAGAGAGAGATGCCTGCCTCAAATAGAACAATTGAAAACAGAGTGTAAAGATAAACATCACCTCCCAAAGTTCCCTTCCTGATTCTTATGGGAAGATAGTGGGGGAGTAAAAAATCCTGCCAGAATGTAATCAACATTCTCTTAAAATGACAAAGTAATTGCCCCTGTGCTGAAGATACCATCTGGACAAGCTTTCCAATCTTGAAGAATAAGTAGTTCAAAGTATATCTCAAAGGAAATAGCATACTCATAAAAACTTGAATGGAAGCCCAAAACTAGGCCAATGCCAACAAAGTGACCAAGAAATTGGTGTAAGGAGGATTTTTTTTTATAAGAGGGTTAAAATACTTACCAAAAATGTTGGGTGAAATCCTTGTTCCATTGAAGTTAATGGGAGTTTCGCGATTGACTTCAGTGGAGCTAGGATTTCATTAATTCATCCATGCTTCATTAGTAGCCTGTAAGCAGGGCCAGCGCAACCCATTAGGCGACGTAGGCGGTTGCCGAGGGCACTACAATTTGGGGGGTGGAGACCACGGCGGGATTTCGGTGGCGGGATTTTCCGCCACCTCTGTGGGGGGCGGCATTTCGGGGCGGAACCTTCCACCGCCTAGGGCGGCAGAAAAGCTGGCGGCGCTCCTGCCTGTAAGATATCTCCAAACCCAAAATCCTCAACAAATTGGCCAGCTCACACAAGGGACAGCCTTAATGAAACAACATTTTAACAGGTTGGAGAGATTCTCTTACTTTGACTTGGAATGCCAAACTGAAGAGGGATACCTCACTAGAGGCTGAATCCATGTAATAGTACTTTGTAAATGAAAGGCTACAATATGAGTAATCTAAATCATCAAAATGGGAAGGATCTGTGAAATTCATCTCAGAGTGACTTACCAACCAACATGTTTCTTTCCTCTTCAACTATTTTGTTTGCACTTCACACCATGAATGGGGCTGCAAAAGTATAATAAATGCAAAATGATTTTCAGACAGATCAAATAAAACAAAATTGCACAGTGATAAAAGTAATTTATCTAGCTTTTTTTCTAAACACTCCAAAATGCCAAATAGCTTGCATATGGTCATAGGGGAAGTTTTCTGTTATTTCTGTTAATCCCAAATCTTTATAATGACAAATATTCTAGAATATCTTTTGATAAGAGTTTGGACATTCAGCTGGCTAGTACTAATCTTTTTGTCAGACTGGGTTTTTAATGAGCTTTGATTATCAAATGTAGTTTCAACTCATACTCTAATAACAAATACCAGAAATGCTCAGAGCTACAGTGGGTGCACTCCAGGTTCACTCCTAGTCTACAGACTTCCTGTTTTTAGTATAAGGAATATATTTGAAATCTTTAATATCTCTAAAACAGGAATAAATTGTTTAAATGTGCCAACTATACTTCACTTATCAGAGCACACCTAGAAGGCCTTTTATGTTTTGTTAGCCTTTTCATGGTTAGATTGCGCTATAGCCAGACCCCCATGATGGTTTACAGACTAGACTTCATAGCAGGCAAACTGTATCATCAGCATTGCTATTATAAGGATCCATTTTTGCAACCCTTGCTTGTGTGAGTACATAATATTTAACATAAGTCTTGCTATTGAACTTAGTGGGACTTGTGACTGTGCTGCGAGATAAGTTTGGCAGAATTGGGTCCTTGATTTGGAATGTCCAGTCAAAATAGAAGTTAGGTTGTTTGCACATTACTAACGGCTCTATCCTGCAGTGCAGTCCTTACTAGGCAAAGCTTTTATTGAAACCAATGGGTGTTTTGCCAGGGAAGGACTGTGCTGTAGGCCAGCCCTCAATGCTTTATCATTAGGTTTTCAGTGGCAGTCAGTAAACTCTTTCTTTCTGTATTTTAACAGAAAGGGAACCACTTATTAGAAATCAGACCCTCTTATAGGCTTTCTTGGTGCTGTGTTCGTAAGTTCTGGAAGCTGATTCTAGGGAATTGTGGTGTCTTTAAGGGTCTCCCTATCATCTTACTTTCCAAACCGCTAGCCAAAGGCCAGGGGGAAAATATATCAAATGGTAATCAATGGCACTTTCTATCAGTTTGGCCATTGTTTCAGTAGAACTCTTTGGGTAAAATCCTCAGCTCTGCTCTGACCAATAAACATTGGATAAGGGGGCCCTAAAAGCTGTATATCCAGTGCAAGCACTCTGGAAGAATTTCCCCAGTGCAAGCATTCTGAAAGCTATAAGGATGCCTTCTGAGGATCCACTGGCAAGCTCTGCCACAGGTGTACTGGGGGCAGAAGGGGCATATTACGGATGGAGCCATAGCATGAAGCACAGCAGAATCTCTGGCCAATAGTGCATAGCACAGCCCAGAAAGGTTACCATAACTTAGATAGCCCCTCTCAACACCTGAAGCAGGCTCCTCCAGCCCCCAGGGCAGCCCAAGATCAAAAATGTACAAAGGTGGTTTAAAGCCAGCGTGGCTCTTTGTCACAGGGTGGGCTAGACTGTTAAGTGGAACTGGTCTCAGTCCCACTTGTGCCCTAATTATCCAGTCCCAGATGATGAAGTTGTGCATGGGCTGGTGACTGGGTCATGGGACCTGGTTCACCTGATAGTACCCTGGGAGTGGGACTCCCTATAAGAGTGAGCCTGTTCCAGTAGAGAATAGAGGAGGGGAAAGCACTTGCAGTGAGTAGGAAAGTGACCGGCCGCAAGGGTAAGAGCTGAAGCCTTAAATGGAAGAGGGTTGGGAAAGTACCAGGCAGCAGGACCTGGGTTTTGGAAAAAGCTGCTAAGCCCAGCAAGTAGCTGAAGAAACTAGAGTTGGGACAGACTCCCTGATTTAATTTGACACTTGACCATTCATATTTTAATGAACTAGACCAGAATAGATGTTGGTAAGAACAAGAAAGGGAAACAACATGGTGTTAAGGTCTGATGCTGGAAATGGGTAAGACCCTATTACATGCCCCCTCTCTTTAGGTTGTGAGTTCTGTTCTGCACCTTTTAGAGGTGCAGCACAGTATCTTAACCTCTCTCTTCTCACATTTGTTCCTCTGTATAGATCCTTAATTAACAGGTTGATCAGAGAGCAGAAAAACAAAGGGGAAAAAAGCAAACAGTGGTGTTCTAGATCCCATTGCATTTTTCCACTCTGTCCAATTTATTAGTTAGATGGACAGTGTTACATAATACTGAAATTGCTTCTCTTGTTGACCTGCCCAGTGTTAATGTCACCTCCCATATAAATAGCTTTGGATTTGCTACAATTACAACTCCAAAAAGTCCCAAATAAGATATTTACTTCGGTGATAACTTTCTTTCATAGGGAAATGCTAAAAAGAAAAATGGACCATTCATCTCTGGATCAGTTGTCCCCCTACTCTTTTTTGACCTTTTTCTCTCTGGATTCCTACTAAGTTTTACAGCTGCCCTTCTCCAAATACTCTCTCCTGGCCCTCTTCAACTCAGCCAGCCTCTTCTTGCTGGCATAAGATCCTTCAGTGGAGGACAAGGAACAACGTAACTCCATTGTCATACCTCTCCCTGACATTCTCCCTACTTCCCCTTATGCCCAGCCTGAGGTTGGAAGTGGCCGGCACAGGAGGCAGCAGAGGCCCCTGCACTGCTTACACAGTGCAAAATGTCCTAGCAGACTTTGGAGAATCAGCCCTTTTCCTTAAAACGTTGAGGATCTTTGATAGACAGCAAAATATTCCATTAAAGCTGAAAACTTAAGTTTTTATTTATTACATTATTTATATTATAATAGATGAGTTCATTGGTCCATCAATCCTAGGCCAGTATCCCACCACTGGCAATGTCCAACACCTACTGCTTCAGAGGGAAGTAAAAATACCCCACCCTATGTGCAGCTGGGTGTGCAATAATGTACAGAGGGAACGATTTCCTTCCTGACCCTGAGAGGCATACAGTTTACACACTGAAGCATCAGATTTCATTCCCTGATCCACAGTTTGCATAACTGCAAATGTTATTCTCAGTTATAAAATTATACAGCCCTTTTTAAAATCCAGCCAGTGAGCCAAATTCTTGCTAACTACTCAGAAAACTGGGTTAGATCCTTTTAATTCTGTCAGATGAAACTGGAAGACACATGCTCTCTCAAAACTGTCTTCTGCCATGCTGCATACATGAATAAAAACATCTGCAGATTACACCCATGTGATCAGATGCCATAAAGACTTGGTATGAAGGATCATCCTTTTATCCTTCATAATCTCCTCCCCCTCAGATAAAGCTTTGAGCTTTCGAATGAGACAGCATTATCCTGCTGGACTCCCACTGTACAAGCAATGTGACACAACAAGACAGTAGGAGTAAAATAGAATATAATTTAAGGCCCTAAATTGCCATGGCACTCCTTTTTCTATATGGGGCTCCAACAGCATGTTGCAATCTGGTTGTTCCTTAATGCACATCAAATGTAGGTGCTGTTCTCCATTTAAACAAATTCCCTGTTTAAAAAGCAATTAAGGGCCTATAATAGAACTTGATTTTCATTTGCATCTGTTTCATCCAGATGACACGAAAGATAAATACTCACTTTTACTGATTTATTTTATAAGAACATTATAGAACTAAGAAGGAAAATGATATATAATCAGGAAATCCATGATGTATATTTTAATGTCCTCAGTTAAGAGCATAAAACCCAAGGACGTTGGGTTTTTTGAGCAGCTTATTCAAGGATTTCACTGGCTGGTAGCACATTTATTTTCAAGCTAAGAACCACCATTTCCATTAAGCTTAAGGGGATACACATAAGTTATAGCATCAGCCATAGAACTTTGCAATATTTTTCCACATGAGAATTAATTTCATAGTTCACTGAGAATCCTTGTTTGCCCCAATGATGGTACTGAAAGTGAATATTTGATATTAAAACTTTAAGAGTTTAAACACTCAGAAGTATGATTTGCCAAAAGCAATGGAACCAGCTTTTGTGTGGTTCCACACAAACTGTAGTTATGAGGTTTGTATAGTTCACCTATATACCAGTAGGTCTATCAACTAGTAGCAGGGTGAATTTCAATACCAGTAATGCCCATGTTCCAGCAGTTTGTTTATCCATCAGATGCCTCAAAGATTATGAAGCAAGCTTCATATAGCCTGTACTAGTTATTACACCTACAGATTTGTTGTTTTTCTTAATGGCAACTTCAACTTACTTTAGCACATGGCTCAGTGATAGAGAGGCCAAGAACTAGAATGGTATGACTTAGCCAGATATCTCTATTTGATTAAAACAGTCTTTGGTTTCTGTGGACTACTGGGTACAACAGGAGTTGAACAGGTTTCATTGGGGTCCCTCCAGAATTATGCTTTTCCAAATAGTGGGCAGCAAGTGAGTATATCAATATACTGTATTTGTAGATACTGGAAACACATCATTGTTTACTGCTACCAGAAAGGGTATTAGAGCCTGATCCTGCTGCCACTGAAGTCATGGCAAAACTCCAATAGACTTGTTTTAGAGGCTTATCTGCATTATAGAGGTGCAATTTCTAAACACACTCATGTGTTGCACATACATTGATTCGTCTGCGTAGACCCTGCTGGTGCACTTTAATGTAGTGGTATTTAAAACAGACTATGTTAAAGTGCACTAGAGAACCTTTAGTGCATACCAGCAGGGCCAACACAGACCAATCAATGTTCGGCACATTAGTGTGATTTAGAAATCACATACCAATAAAGTGCATTACTCCAGCATGTTGACAAGGCCTAAATCTAAATCTTCAACTCACTGTAATTTCTTTTTCTTGGGGAATCTCTGTAAAGTATCTAGTACAATGTTGGTTCTAAATAAATAATATTTAGTGATGGTCTTTCTGACATAATGTAAACCTATAAGGAACATAGCAGGAACAAAAATTTTCTGTGAATTAACAGCAACGGTTGGACTGAACTACTAATCTTTCCTTTCATTCACGTGCATGCATGCGTATGCACACACAGACGTGCGTGCTTTTAAAAGAGCTCATTTACAAAGGGCAAATCTTTCCAAGGGCCTGATATTTCAATCATTATCCATGACAAATACTTTGAGCTGGCATGGAAAAAAAAATCCATTCCTCGTTTACAGAAGTCCCAGACTGCAGGTCTCCTGTGTGCTTTTAACTGAACTGGTGAGTGAAAAATTAAAGAAAGCAATATTTAACTGCTTGCACGTGCCATGCTTATGGTTCAGCGACAGAACATTGGCATGTAATGGTGCACAGCTCTGCAGGAGCTTTCATGTGTATTCACAGGATTTTAGGAATAATAATAGAACCCTAAAGCAGTGCAAAGTTGTTAGATGGCAAAAACAGTAACTGTTACTTGTTCGCTTCCAGTGGTCTTAATGTTTGTTATGTGAGATAGGAGTTCATTGGGGATTTGGTAGAGATGCTTATAGGGATCCTTTGTTCAATTTGTTCATATTGATTCCCAGAAAACTAGGCTACTGCTGAAGTGGGGCACCATCAGTTTCCCACTCCCAGGTCAGAGGCTGCCTGAAGCACTTAGTGAATTCTCATCTGCTAAGACAATAATTCAGAGATGACTGAACATATCTGGCTGATGAAAATGCAGAATCAAATGTTCTGATTATCTCTGACATGAGTGCAATATTCATCTTATACCAGCTTATGTTTTCTTTCTTGCCAGTCTGAACTGGAAAATAGTGGAAATTATTTCTGCTATTTTCCACACTTGCCCTTGAATATTGTTGTGGCAAGACTGATTTTTTTCTTTTTCCTTTTCTTTTGTTTTTATTTTTATATCTATATACTTTTGAAGTTCATAGTATGTTTTTTTTTAAAGTATTCAGTTCATCTTCTGATGAAACAGACGTGACATAACACTAAAGTCTTTCATCACCATTTGAGTCATGGAACTTTTATTAAGACTCCTGACCAAGCTCCAGTTTGGGGAACTAAAGCTCATGCTTAGTCATAAGTATTCTTTTCTTCCTGTCTTAAATTCTTGCACAGTATTGCTGTTCCTGTTAGATGGTTGCCATTTTCGAGATGGTTGCACTGCAGTAGTGAGTGAAGAGATTGTTTATAATCCTTCTGGAAGTCCAGAGGATAAGAAGATGGTGGTACGGATATGGCTCAGTGTGCTTCTGTGGCCAAAGGGGAGACCCACATGGAGTTGTAAGGTTATAGCTGGGTTTTTTTAAGCTGTAGAAATCTAATGTGTGACACCTAGAACTTTGTTTTAAAAGTGCCAGAAAAGTCATCATACACCGAAAGCTCTTTTCAGTCTTCCCACATCTAATTTAGAGACTAATTCTACAGTAGGGATAGTGAAGAGGACTTGATGTAAGGTCTTTATTCTTGCATGTGGGGCCTGATTCACCATTACTCTGTACCTCTGTACCTTGTGTAGTAACATACACCAATGCAAAGTGAGTGCTAAGTGGATTCAGGCCAACACAAGGTACAGGGCAAGAGTGCATCAGGCATTTAATGCCTTGAGATATTAAGGGGATAGGAGCATTAAAAATGTCTAAGAAATATAGATAGAAGACAGGCTTCATAACTGTCCTCAGATAATCAAAGAATAGTCTAAGTATCAAGAGTAGAGGGAGAGGAAACTATTTAAGTATTTTAATACAGTCGGTGCATTTAACAAGTTCCACCTTCTCCCTAATCTGAGCATTATCCTTGCTTGTAAAATTAAAGTTATTAAAAAGGAGAAAAAAGCTATTATGCATGATGAGAGAAAAAATGCTGATCTTTTAGCCAATCATTTGAAATTTAGGGAAAACCTTTACAAGGGAAACTAATCAGAATGTAATGTTTTTCTTACTAGACAGATTGTTTTATATTTTGAAGAGAATAAATAAACCAAAAACATGCAGACATGCAGGCCCTTGGCTGGATGAATCTCTTGAGGTTGGATTTCCTGGCAATGCACTTGGCATTGGCTCTTTCTTTCCTTCTTCCTCCATACTCTTAAATTTCTGTTTAATCTCTCTCTTTAGTTACAGACTCCTTTCTCAAGATCTGTGTCATTTTTACTGCTGTCCTTCAAAATGGAGGAACCTTAATCCTGCAGAATAAGACATGGAGACCTGGGTTCTTTCGTAACCTCTTTCACTGACTTTGGGCAAGTCACTAACTTCTCTGTTCCTTCTTTTCTGTATCTGTAACATAGAGATGATACTTACCCATCCTTTCCCCTCTTGCTCTTAAAACCAAAACTCCATCAACCTCGTGGCTGTTCCTTGTTTTGTTGGAAACCATCTTCTGTATCCAGATTGATGCTAATGTAGTAACTCACCATCCTGGAAATAACAAGGAAATATTGTAACAGCCATTGAAAAAAAAATCAACTGTTACCACATAAGTAAGCAAATGAACTAAAGGACTGAAGTCATTTATTATAAGTATATCTGAGACTACTCCATGCTGACGGTTTGCAAATGATGGCTTTTTAATGGAGACTAGTGCACTACTAATTTTGTAACTGTCATGCAGTGGACAGATTAAGCCGGAGATTCTGATCTTCTGTCACATGATCTGATATGCTACTGTTATTCATGTTTGGCAATCAAAGCAGGGAAAACAAGGACTGAATGGACATAGATTGAATTGTCCTTTCACCTTATGGGCTGCTCTACATGACAAAATTTTGCCATGTTTGGACACAGTTGTAAATAACTGATTTAGCTGATGTGACACCATGACTTTGAGGTCAGCATAGACCAGGGCACATCATGTTCAGCATCATCTCAGTCAACTGTGATCAAATGCTGAGGGCCTCACATTTTAATCATGTCTAGTTGACATGAAGCTAAGCACAATTTGCCCTGGGCTATGCTGACCTCAAAGTCATGGATTCAATACTAACTCAGCTAACTTCCATAATCATGTTCAAACATGGTAACATTTTATAGTGGAAACAAACCGTTATGGTTTGGCATCTCCAAATGAATAATGAAGCACTCTAATTGGGGTGTGGAAACTTCAGCTGCTCTGACTATGATATATCTGGCCTGTGGACTGCAGTTTCCAGTGCTGTTAATCTAGTATCATCCCCTTTCATGAGAACTACATTTGACTTAAGAATAGAGGGTTTTCTTGTTTTGATTTTTTTTTAATAGTATTGAATAAAAGAACTACTATAATCACTATTTTGTAGGTTTGGATAATTCCAAAAGCAACAGTGGTTAAGTTTAGCTTTTTAATGAGCAGATTGCTGTTCAAAACTGGTGATTTGAGGCACAATCAAATCCACCTGCATCCCTGATATACACAGGGATGTTTACAATCAAAGAATTGACTGCTGCATGGTGGAGTAAACAATGACACCAAGTGGTCAGAAGGGTTCAATGCACATTTATGATCTCTCTGGTTTTCCTCTGAACAAAACTTTCTGTGTCTTAAACAAATAAAATGTTTTTGTTTTTTTAACAGTACTACAAACTTGGTAGGTGAGTTTTCTTTGGGGCAGATGTTGAAACAGGTTTTTGAAATGCAGAGTAACAGGGAGAAGTTTCAACATATGTTGTGTTGGGAATTAAGTTGACCAGTTTCATCAAGAATAACTACAGCTCTAAATCCACATGAATAAATAGTTCATTAAAAATTAGTTCCGAGAGTGTTAGAGCATGAGTCATGCTAAATCGGTATAGCATGGTCAGATGATAGGCATTTTTCTTGTTTTCAAAGGTATCTTGAATGCTGATAGCTTTCTTGCTTGACACATTTTAATCTGCACCGCCCCCCCTCAAAAAAAAAGAAGAAAAGTGAAGCCTCTGTAGAGGATAGAAAATTGAGGAACAATGAAGTCTGCATTATAAGGAGAAATGGGTTATCCGAACCTGACTGAAATCAAGAAAAAGCCATGGAGGTTCGATCTAATGAATAGTTAGAAAATGCAGGTATGGATCTTGTCATCTGGATCTAACTTGGTGTTATGATACTAATGTGTTTACTTCCTGTGGCTTTCCAAGTGCATCCTCAGGTATTGAGAACGCTCATGGCAAAGCTGGCGTGCTACTCCTGTCATCTCCAACTGCCATGTGATCACGCAGCAGACATTTTTATTAATAATGAAATACTGAAACTATTGGAATAAAATGATAGACAATAAAAAGTTGTTGTATTCTTCATGTCTTATTCTTTTATTTCACTGCTGGGTCATTTAGCAATTGTCTATCCTCACCTAATTAATGATATACTAGGGCCCAACAGATTTCACAGATCAAAGTACTGATCTTTTGATGTTTCTGTTAGCAGTCATTTTTTTATCTGTGTGGAACTTGTATGAAGATATGTTGAAATGAGTCAGTCATTGAAGATCTGAAAAATGGAGAAGAATGAAATCAGAGCAGTGATCAAGTACCTCAAAAACAATGAAATCTCTTTAATTACTGTTGTAATCTAGGCTTCATATCTGGGTTACAGAGTGACATCAGCGGAATATGCTAATCTTTGGACTTGTCTACACTCAAAATTCTACAGTGGCTATAACGACTCACTGTAGACACCATCTACATTGACGGGAGGGGTTCTCCCATCAATGTAGGTAATCCACCTCCCTGTGAGTTGGTATCTAGATTGATGGAAGAATTCTTCCGTTGACCTGGAGCTGTCTACAGGGAGACTTTGGAATGTGGATTTTTCATACCCCTAAACAACATAGTTAAACCAACCTAATTTTCTAGTGTAGACCAGGCCTTAGTCAACATAATGTAACTAGCTGCAGTACTCTTGCAGGCTTGGATCACTTGTAGCAATTTAGTGTGAATTGTCTCAGCTGCCCCTCCCCAATGGCATATCTACAGGAATGTTCACCTTGAGTAACAGCCTTAACTGTCTAATCCAGTCAGCGGTGTATAAAGACTTTCAGCAAACTAACAAAACGTTGTGATCTGCATGTCTCTCCATTAGATTTCATACTAATTTATCCAACAAAGAGTTGCTAGTTTTTCATGACCAGTTTAAACTAGGGTCTGGGCCCTTACCCTCATATTCATGCTAAAACCTAATCTAATTATGTGGTTCTTATCTCATATTCTTATGAGTGTCTGTAAGCATATTGTTTATGGAATATCAGACTCCACCAGACTCCAAGATTTAGAACTAATACTTGTTGTGCCTGCATCTCTCTTTTACTAGCTCCCCAGGTTATTTGTTCTAGGGCCAGATCTTTCTAATTATTGCAGCTAAAGTTAAAAAAAAACTGTAGGGAAAAGTCCTGGTCCAAATTAAGTTAACGAGACTTCTGCCATTGACCTTCAGGAGGCCAGGATTTCACCCTTATAGCTTATTTATCACTTACAATGATTTTCCATACCATATAGCAACTTGTTCTACTGCAGCCATTTCCCTTGCAGTGAAAATGAGGCAAACAAGTCCCTGAATTCGTATGTCATGGCCTTTGTTTGCCTCTGCTGTTTTTATTGTCTAGTTTTCCAAATTGGATGTGAAATGCCCATGACAGTAAAGACTGGGGAATTCCAAATCTACAGATGCATTAAACCCTCTATCTCCCACAGGGGTACAAGGGGCAGGCTTTTCACATAAAATGCAAGTTAAACCAAACTGTCAGCTCTGTTCAATAAAAAGTGGGGGAGTGGGAAGAACGCCCTCAGCAACTGTAATGGTGACAGCAGCTGTCTCTTCACGAGGTGCTCATAAGACGCTGTACAGAACGCATCTGAAAGAACAGCACTTAGGAACAAGTCGTCTGTAAAAGAGCCCTTATTTCCCTCCAGAATTTGCTTTAGGGACCTGTGAAACCTACTGCTGCTAGAACTGTCACCCCCACTTACCTTCCTCAGCTGGCGGAGAGAGAACTGTTGAGAGCTTAATTTTTTTGTGTAGGGGTCCTCCTCTGAGATCAAGCAGAGTGTTGATTTAATTAAGGTAGCTCAGGGATATGTTTTGAGCAAAGGCACTACACTTTGGGGGTCTTGCTACATGAGTAACAAAAGGCCTCAGGATGGCATCTTTGAGCACACAACTCAGTATTTTTTAAGAAATGACCAAATACAGTAGTAGTAGTTAGTTATTTTTATAACAGACACAAACAGATATGCTTCTACACATGCAATGTTTGGTTATAATATCCATCCTCAATCTTATATTTTACATGTGATCTAAAACTGTTATGGAGCAGACCATGTTTTTACATTGCCTTCTGGTGTGTAACTTGTTCTACTTTTGAGTCAGTCTCATTTTTTTCTAAGATTAAAGCTATTTTTTTCTGCAAGGATATTATATGGCTTATAAGTCAGCTGAGAGGTCGGCTCAGCCTATGTGAGCCAACACCAGTAGTCAAGTACTTTTGAGTTCTAATCATATAGTGTTGCGAAAGTCACAAGCTAAAATTTTCAAATATGTCCACTAACTTGGGATACAACAGGCTTTGGATGCCCAGTTGGAGAGACTGAAGGCCCAATTTTCAGAGGTGCTGAGCCTCTGAAGGCTGCACTGATTCTAATAGTTGTGGATGGTCTGCACATTTGAAAGAAACATAAGCGGATCAGGGCTCATGTCTCAAAAACTGCACCATGCAAAATTAGTGATCACTTCTGAAAATTTGGGCCTTAGCCTGTCTGCCTCATCTTCAGATCTATAAAATGAAGATAAAGATGATTACCATGTTGTAGGGATGCTATGAAGATTATTTGGCTAATGTTTTTATAGCACATTTAGCAACTTAAGCACTTGATCATAAGTGCTAAATGTTATCAGTACTTTTAATAACTTCCTAATTTACTATACTGAAGTGCATGACAGAGGTAATCGGGATGATCCTTGAGCAAAAATTATCTCCAATATTTATTTTTATTGTTCAGTAGAGGACCTGTCCTCTTGTCCTGGCAAGAATTTCATATAAGTATTTACTGCTGTGTTGCCTTTGAAAATGTAGGGTAGGATTTTCAAGAGTGCTCTTTGTGGCCCAACTTTGCTCCCACTGAAGTCAGGGCTGCCTGGGGGGGGCGGGGGGGGCAAGTGGGGCAATTTGCCCCAGGCCCTGGCTCCCGCAGGGGCCCCCATGAGAGTTTTCAGGGCCCCCCACGAGAGTATTCAGCGGGTCTTCGGCGGCAGGTCCTTCAGTGCTGTCGAACGCACCCAGAGCGAAAACCTGGAGCTTCTTCCACTCCAGGTCTTCGGCAGCAATTCAGCATCAAGGGCTTCTTCCGCTCCTGGTCTTCAGCGGCAATTTGGCAGCAGGTCCTTCACTTGCTCCGGGACCCGCCGCTGAAGTGCCCCGAAGACCCGGAGCAGAAGGACCCCTGCCGCCGAAGACCCCAGGCCCCCTGAATCCTCTGGGAGGCCCTGACTGAAGTCATTGGAATTGTTACCACTGACATCAGTGAGAGCAGATGTAAGTAACTGCTGAGCTCTTTTGAAAATCCCTTTCTAGCCAGTTTCAAGAAGAACTTCTGGGAAATGACAGTTTGTCTTACAAACATCTGCGATATATGACTTATGAGAAGTAACCTGAGCTCTACCCCCTCTAATACTTGTTCTTGTAAGAACTGTTTGGATCCTGATCAAAACTTCTTCAAAGTTCATGGGTTTTGAGATGTAGGGTTTTTGTCTGTGCTCATCAGTGTTCCCTATTCATGTTTAATTTCCATATTGAGCTATGCATATTCTTAAATATGGCAGTATTTACTGTCCATGTGGATCTCGCATCTTAATTTTGCCCTGTGTTTTACTTTTTCCTAAATCAAGCTACCTTAGACATTAAATGATCCTTGACAAATCATATAACATCTGCACAACTGAAGAATATACAGTCATAGGGGTTGGACAGTTAACTCAGAGTACATCTTATAGCAAGTACAGGATATAGTCCCCTAATGGTGCAAGTATCAAATATTAAACTGATAATAAATCTGATCTTAGGCACAACAAAAGTGAATATAGCATCTTGAAACTTCACTCAGCTTCGCACAGTTGACCATTCGCAACTCATAGTAACAGCCTCCAGCAATGTAAGCAGAAAAATTTAGATAGCTGGAAAATTTAACAAATCCTGCTAAGACACTCAGGAGAGAGCATATTTAAATGTCAGAATGACGTTATCAAAGCAATGCAAAGTACAACCCCAAAACAATGGGATATATAGTACCCCACCCTTACCCCCTGTTCCCAGCTGACTCCAATGTTATTGCATGTGTGTCATTGAGAGCAGAAGTAACTAATCTGTGGAACTCATTGTTATGGGATGTTGTGATGGCCAAAAATATAACTGGGTTAAAAAAAAGAACTGGATAAGTTCATGGAGAATAGGTCCATCAATGGGTAGTAGCAAGGATGGTTAGGGATGCATTCCCATGCTCGGGGAGATCCTAAACCTCTGACTGCTAAAAGCCAGGAGTGGAAATGGGTGGATCACTCCATAATTGCCCTGTTCTGTACACTCACCCTGAAGTTCTGGTCCAGATCACTGTTGGAGAGGATACTGGGCAAGATGGACCATAGTCTGACCCAGTATGACCATTCTCATGTTCTAATTAGGCTAAGTGTCTTTTAATGGCTATTTCCCAAGTGAAACAATCTATAAAACGAAGTTTTTTTTCTGCTATATCCTCTTTTAGTAATCAATAATGATACTTTAGAAATGTCATATAGGGGTTCTTTAGTTGATTTCTTTAATCTTATCACTAAGCTACTGCTTTTTACCTGCTGCCCAGGGCCTCTCCTACTCACTCCACACATACACTGCACTTGGTGTCAAAACCTATAGTTCTAGCTTTGAATCTGATGCAAAACCAAGAGGGGTTTATTTCTGGATCCATTGTCGATGCTCCCCAAAGGAATGGCAATCTCACTAGGATAGCTGAAATTGTGACTTTTCTATCAATCAAGCTAGCAGAAGTCTCACAGCAACAGCTGATCTCATGTTTATTTCTGCCGGTTGGGGTTAAACTTTTGTGAGAACTGCTTGCTGTGGAATCTTCGCCTTGGTTGAGTCTTGATCTGCAGCACTACAAACAAGCCTAATCTTAATCTATTTCTGGACCTGAACACTGCTTCTCGCTAAACAAAAGTGAATTTTCTGATGGCTAAATGCAAGCATTAAAGAGAGATCTAAATTTTTACAAAAATACCTACAAATTAAGTGTATTCAAAATACCTACTTGTCCTACAAGGGCAAACAAATCCCATTTGTGTCTATAGGAGTTATACGCACAAGGAGAAACTAGACTCCTTTGTTTAGTTTTTGTATCATGGAGAAAAATTGCACTCATGTCCCTTGCCTTCATAACTCCTCAGCATTTATTGGTTGTTCCTTCATGTGTGGGGGATTGTTTGCCATAGTTCTTTCATACTTGTTGTGATTGCTGTATAACATGCACATTTATAAAATTTTTCAAGAAAATAAAATCCTGGATTTTGTTTTGAATAAATATTTCATTAAACACCATAATTATATCAGCCAGCATTAAATTGTCCCAAGAAGTAAAAGCCCTGTTTCTTTAATGTGTATTTTTTTTTAAATGAACATAAATTTGAGCTGCAACAGGCTGGAAAAAATGCTGCCTGGTGAGCAAAAACTGTCTACATAAACCAAAAAGGCCTCCAAGTCTACTGAGCACAAGGAGACAGTATGAGTGAAGTCAATGGAGAAATCTTTAAGGAAAACAAATAGAAGTATTTTAAAGTGCTGGTTTTGGTCTGGGCTCACAAAGTTTATTTCTTTATAACTGTTCATATTCTTGGGGTGGGGGAACAACTTATCACCCACTATTAATTAGATCACTATCAATCAGCATAGTTAAGGGATGATTAGCTTTCCCATTCTAGTGAACACTTTTATGTTTTTACTGATGTAAACCTCAGGCCAAAACAGCAACAACAATTTTGTCATTGGAATTATGGACTCAGTTCAGGCCACATTAACTTCTTTGGCAGCTCATGGGCTGTTTGGGAGGCTGCATCCTATGCTGAGAGAGAATACTGACACACAGTTTCATTGTTGATATTGCCTAAGTTCCCTTCCCAAACAGTGGCAAGGCTTCTGAGGTCCAGGATGGACTGTCCACTTATATATAGAGAGAGAAACCCAAACTGAAAATCTGACTTTTTTTATCTGAAAATAGATGTTTTCATATAATTCAATTTTGCATAAAGGTTTTTGTTCCAATGCGGAATGAAAACAAATTTCAAAACATTGAGTTGTTGCAAAGCAGAATTGTTGGTCTTCTGTCGCCTCTAATCAAAATATTTGTTTAGACCTTATTCAAATATTTCAATTCAACTTTATCTTTTAGATGCAATATAACAGTATAATGTAAACACTGAAAGATTTAAAATGAAATTAAAGTCTCAGAATTTCTCCTTGGATGGGAATTCTGTTTTTCCTTAGCTCTGCCTCCAAAGTTCTGGGGAGGCTGAAATCTGGAGTTTTGTTTCATGCGCAACTCTAGACTTCATCCAACTCTCCCAGATCCCATTTTAAAGCAAGAGTTGATAGAGTAGCCATCTTTCTCTCCGTAGTGAGATTACCTCAACGCACTGGTACACTAGAAAGTGGAAGACTGAACCCAGGAGAAGGAGTTGCAGATGATGAGAGGAAAAATCACTTAGAGGTTGCTTCACAGTTCCTACCTGTGCAGTGTTTATTCATTAATATTTAGTGGATATAGTGCATAATTAATTGTTGCAGTGTCTTAAGTCCTGTATTTATTGAAAGCAGAGGAAGCAGCAGCTCTGGTTTCCCTGATTCCTTGAACCCAAACCTGGAAAGACCCCTCTATAGATGAGAGGATAACTTAATTGGCTTAACGCATTCAATAATTACAATTTCAGTTAGAAAAGACAACAAGAGCATCAATTAATGCCAGCTTTGGTGGTGGGTTTGGACTATGTCCCATGTCTGTGAGGAAATTGACGGAGTCCACCAACTAATTTCTCAAAGACCACTAAACAGCAATCCAAAGGTATTTATTTTTCATGACTACTGGCTTGAGCAGGACTAGAACTGGCAGCCTAGAAGAAGAGAGGCTGTAAGTCCCATTGCGAAGCTTGATGGTTTGCCAAGATGTCTCAGAATCTGTGAAGTTTGGCCTTTTAAGAAAAATTCACAGATATTCAAAACAAGTCATCACAGTATTCGTTTAATACAGAGTCTACAAAAGCACTGAGTGACAGAAACATTTACAGTGTATAGGCCATCAGAAGAGTGGCTTTTTAAGACCAATATATAGCTGACTCAATTATCAAGAAGGTTTCTTACTCATCTTATCTGATCTGAAGTGCCTTCCATCTGCATGCATTTTGCTGTTTTGAAATAAAAAGAAAGGTGATAGTTAACAAGCCCTTGTTTATGATGGTTTAAAGCTATTTTGATCAATATAGAATGTAAATGATGAACCATTTTCAAGCTAATTTGTCACCTCTTGGCCTAGGGCAAACAGCATTAAGAGTTCAGGAGCTTTTCCAAGGGGATTTAGAAAGGCTCATTTCCGATGGTTCTATTCCTGGGGTGAAATCCATGCTCCATTTAAATCAGCTGGAGCTTTGGTACTGACAGTGGTGCCAGGATTTCACCCTTAGTGAACAGCTCTCTGCAACTGTAGTTTCATTTTAACTCCCATTAAATTCTTTGTGCCTGTTTCTCTTCAGAGAAATGTAAACTTCAGACACTGAGTTCTTACTGAAAGAACATCTGTCCATATTAACATTAGCTAGTCAGCAATAGCTATTGGGATGTAGGGTCTTACAGATCTAGCCAGTGCAATTTTAAACTAAACACAGCTGGAGAAAAGTAAAAGGATCTCTCATGTGTTCGTAATGCTATCATTTCACAGTTGACTTATCTAAGCCTGTCCTTAGAAAATTTAAGAAAAATGAAACATTTGTCAGCTTCTGGATGTATTCAGAAGGTTGAGAGCATCAGTTTAATCTACATTTTTCCTAAATCCACTTTTGGCCAAAGTTGGTACCTAACTCAGTGGTGCCACTTAATAATGGGAAAAACTAAAACTGACTTTGGAGAATCATATTGAATTAATTACATATGGTGCCTAATTCCTTTCCTGCTCTGAAACTCTTGCATATATTGTACACTTTAAAAATATGTTTTAATGAATCATACACAAAGATACTTTTAATATTTTAGTAAAAACTGATTTAAAAAAAAACTGTTTAAGACACAATATTAAAAAGAAAGGAAAATTCAGTGAGTAAATCTTTGTCTTTCAGGGCAGAGTAATAAATATTGAAGTGCTAGTACTCTAGCCTGTAAACCTGAAAATCTGTCTTTTAATAGCAGACCATAAGGTCATAGTATGATTGGAATAACCACTCCAAGTTTTCCTTAAAAACCTTTGATGCCTTTCTTCTTTTAAGAAGTCTCAACAGGTTAGGGGGGGGAAATCAACTGAAATTTGGTTAAACAAAACACAGAGTTGTTAGCATATGGGTTTCTCAGTGTAAAATATTATCACAAAGAAAGACAAAGTATGTGTCTCTTTTAGTCTGGGATTTATAACTCAGCTATCATATAACTTTTTACAGTGGTGATGGCTGCTAATGCTGATCTTTCCCACTGAAATTTAAATTGTAATTTGTATGGCCCGCCAAACTGCTTATGAGAGTGTTCTGAAAACAAATGTTAAAAACGTAGAGCACAACAAAACCTACATAAAGGACTCCATCTTCAGATCTTCAAAAACTTCAAAAACAGACTCCAAGGAGAGACTGCTGAGCTAGAATTGATATGCAAACTAGACACAATCAACTCCGGTTTGAATAAGGACTGGGAATGGCTGAGCCATTACAAACATTGATTCTATCTCCCCTTGTAAGTATGCTCACACTTCTTATCAAACTGTCTGTACTGGGCTATCTTGATTATCACTTCAAAAGTTTTTTTTCTCTTAATTAATTGGCCTCTCAGAGTTGGTAAGACAACTCCCACCTGTTTATGCTCTCTGTATGTGTGTATATATATCTCCTCAATATATGTTCCATTCTATATGCATCCGAAGAAGTGGGCTGTAGTCCACGAAAGCTTATGCTCTAATAAATTTGTTAGTCTCTAAGGTGCCACAAGTACTCCTGTTCTTCTTTTTGCGGATACAGACTAACACGGCTGCTACTCTGAAACCATCTTCAGATCCACTCAGCAGAACCTGATGTGGGAGAAATGGCTTCCCATGACACTGCTTTGAGCCTTGGGCTAGCCTCAAGGCTGCTCTATGATTAGGGTGACCAGATGTCCTGATTTAATAGGGACAGTCCCGATATTCAGGGCTTTTTCTTATATAGACACCTATTACCCATCCAACCCCATTTCAACTTTTTCACACTTGCTATCTGGTCACCCTATCTACATTTCTTTGCATTTGATTGCAGTATTCCCTCTTCTTTCCCCACCCCACCCCCGGCATTATACCAGCTGAGAGGGCTAGTGTACAACAAACTCAGGCCACACTCCCTACCACTCTTTTCACACTGAATGTGGAAGAATGAGTAGGAGCAGTAAAATACGAAGTATTGTAATCAGCCACATTTTTAGGGCAGCTGGAATTGCCCTTTTTATCATTCTGGGGTTAGCCCGGATCCAGTCCCAGCAATAGAAAAGGAGGATCCATCCAGGTAATATTTACATTCCAAACGAATTAGAGTTTCATTGTTATTTTTCAGAATTCAAATATATTTATTTCATACCATATGTATGAAAGCACACATTTTTTCTTTGAAAAATCATCTTTGAAAAGCACAAATAACATTTAAAAAAATCAATAATATGTATTTTTCAAAGTAGTGTATTTTCCCCGTATTTCAATCTTCCCTGGATTATATTTCACAGTTGTAACTAAGAAAAAGCTTTAGGAGAAATAGAATGAGACACAAAAGTTCTGATCTGATTTAGTGTCAATTTCTCAGTGAATATTAATCCAAATTTGAGAATGGATAGAATGCCCTAATCACTTCTCTGTGATTGTAAGAACACTGTGGTATTTGTTTAAATTGTAGACTTCTGAGCCCTGTTTTACCCTGGTAGTTGAAACTAGAAAATTAAAATGAAAGTTATTATTGGGAGATGCTCCATTGTGTTAATGCTTTGACAATCCCAGGGACTTGGCACAAATCTGACTCTCTGGAGACTCAAAAGCCATTATTGGAAAGTGAAGGAGGTCATTTCATCTGTATCTGAAGCATCTGTAGTGAGCTGCCTGCTTTCAAGCACAACACATTCACTTGGCCTAGTATTGTATGAATTTTCCTTTGAGGAAACTTTGTTTGACTCATTTCTGATTACATTCCCTTCCACTCAAATTTAAAATAAAGAGAAAGATGAGAATGAAAAACAGCCTAAATAAGAAAAGGGTGCTCTCCAATTCCAGTAAGATGACATGAGCACAACTAATATTGATTCAAAAGTAACAGTTTTCAATGTCTGACAGGAATAGAGATTGATTTGAAAATCCTTGGGTCTAATGGCTGTGGAGAACGATTTGTTTGTTGGAACTAAACGTAATCTTGTGGGAGTTACAGAACAGATAGCAGATCCAAACAAACAAACTATGAGATGGCCGCATTGTAATTGCTACTGTGCATAGCAACAAACATACCTAATTTTCTAACCTGTCCACATGCAGTTAAAATGCCTACATGCACTAGTTGGGTAACTATATATTGAAATGTCCATTTACAAGCCTAGCTGGCCATTTGCATATGTATTTACCTGGTTTGTGAGTGGCAATGGTGCAAATTAGATATGCAGATTCCTCACACATTTGAAATGGGCTACTGTGGAAAGAGAATTTAGAAAAAGGAAAACCTGCTAAATCCACATACTTGAATATTCAATAGTATAAACTGACACTGTATATTATAGAAGGCAATGGTGCCAAACTGAAGTCTAGTTAAATTACTGTTAGAAATTGGGTGAAGACAAGACTAAAAATCATTACAAATTTTATCCCCAGGATTTATCTCTGAGTTAATTAATAGATTCATAAATAAAAATAATTACAAGAATAAGAGGCTAAATCATGAGTTAATGATTTTATAATATACTTTGGGTCAGATTCCCCTTTGATTCCTCAGCAAAACCACTGACATCAGTAGAGTTACTCAAACCTTACACTAGTGTAAATAAGAGCGTCTTGCCCTCCTGAGTCCAGATCGAGGAAAATGTACAGTGGTTTAAAATTAAGGGGGAAGTAGATCATTCAGGAAAAGCATTATATCTAGACCTGCCACTTGAAATCGGACACCAACCTGTATTATCAGCTTACCTTTCTTAAGATGCTCTCTTTGCTGTTATCCACTATCCACTTTGGCTAAATTAAACCGGATTAGGCGAAATTAAAGGTTGAAGAAGCTACGTGGCATTATACCTGGAGGTTGTAATCACATTGTAAAATACGAAGTTCATATTTTATCTGAATTTCATCTTAACTTGCTATAAGGCAGAATGATACAACTCAGATTACAAGCAGGAAGGTAGCAATTCAGTGAATAATTTCAGGTAAAGAATAGCAGCCCTGCTGTGAAAGACAGACACGACACAAACCTAAAGTCCCTTCTTAGTAGTTAAGACTGTAATGCTATGTTGAACAATGCACAACCATGCATCCTGACTGTCACAGTCTCATTTAGTTGTATGTTTGACAGACACAGGACATAATGCAGCAGGCTAAGTGTTTCATTCTTATATACTTGTGAGGACTTATCTATTAGAATAACAAATTCCTCTCCTCTGCCATCACCAGCACAAGTCACATCAAATTCTTCTCTCATGTAATGCATTAAAGTAAGGTAGATGGGCCATATGGGGGCCTGGAGTGAATGAATAGATGGGTGATTGTATGATGATGAGGAATAAGACAGGTGTCTGTGTGGATGAGGAATGAAAAGGAGAGACTGTTGGCAAATAGGGAAGAGACTGAAGGGACAATTTTAGAAGAATATGAGGTGAAATAGAAAGTAAAGAAAATAAGTCTCCCAAGAGATTGGGGGATGGGGAATAAAGTCAGACAGAAATAAGGAGAGAAGAAGAGACTAAGATAAAATGGGGGAGCAAGGTAGTAGATAAATTAGAGAAAACAGTGAAAATGACAAACATGTAAGAGGAAGAAATACATCTTAAGTGAGGGAATGAAAAAGAAAAAAGGAAGGATAAATTAAAGCAATAACAAGATCAAAATTTGGCAAACTCTTATAAACAACAATGTTAATATTGAGGGAAGTTTGATAGACTGCATATTCAACAAATGCATATCATAAACAGCAAGACAGAACCAGTTAAGTTGCGGAGAACTACAGCTAGAATCAACAAGAAGGTGGAGATATAGCCTGTGCATAGTGGAAGAGAGGCAGTTGAGGTTAAGAACAGGAGCATAGATGTCATGTCAAATGACTTACCCATTTATATCCTTCCGTTTTACAGTTTGAATGGGTGGAATATGCAGTCTGGTAGCCTTAATTCAAAGTTAACAACATTTTATTGTTTATGGTGGGAATATATATTACATACACACAGTACAAATGGTTCATGGCAGATTAATAGAATTTTATGGTCCATTCAAAATATATTACCCTGACTGCATTCACTCACTAGTTCAGGTTTGGGATCGCAAATCTGGGGCCACAGTAGAAGTAACTGGGAAAGTGGGAAAGGGAGATGTCAGACTCAGGTGGGAGGAACAGTGAATTAAGGGAGCGCCTGACTAGAAGAAAGTGTTTGTCAGAGAAAAGGCGGGAGGGGATGCTAAATCCCTGGGGTGGGGAAATATCTGGTCGATAAGATTCCAATTAGTCTTAATCCGCCTCTGTATTTAAAGGGAAGGCTGCTTTTTAACTGTCAGTCTTGTTTGTTCTGGAATGAGATCTAGTGTGTTATGCACTAAGGAATGCAAATTTTATTTCCGTGTGAATCTGACGTTCTCTTAGACTTTTGGAACAAAATTATATAAAAGAGGCAGTGAAACAAACTATATATGACAGTTTGAGAATAGATATATATTTTATATGTAAATAGTTCAATGGTTCTGAGCTCTAAGTACTTTGTCTACCTGAAATAAAAATAAAAAGGCATCGTGGCAGTTTTATGTAAGAGAAAAACAATGACATTTTGTCAGGTTCAGGCTTGTAATTATACAGCATAGGGCATTATGTTTAAAGTTATTTCTTTTTAAATTGATGTGAGTGAGATGCATGTCAGCAAGCAACTAGACCTTCCAATGAGAACTGAATCACAAATAATGAAGATTAACATTGTGTTTTTTGTATAGTTTGTTTAGAAATCTTACACAAGGTAGATTTTTTTCCTGCCTTCTCATTTCTCTCTCTCTCTCTCTCTCTCTCTCTCTCTTTCTCTTTAATTTGCATGACAAGAAATTGCATTTTGACATCCTGCACTGGTTTGAGAAAGGGGACTTATTACAGGGTGTCTTGGTGAATTATACAGGCATAAGTGCTAGAATCTCATCACATGCGGAGAAGTAAACAGTCATCTAAGGGTATGATATGATTGATCTGTGCTGTGAATGTTACAGAGTATTGGGATTTAGCTGACACCAGTGACTGAACACTATGCTGCTTCTCTCTAAGAAGTTACCTGCAGAGTCAAGATTTCTTGCTCTAAAGTCTCTGCCTTTTTATTTTCTCACAGGCAATAATCCAGATAGTTCTATTACTTTCAACTGAAGATTCACCCTGTCTCGATGTTTTAAAATAGGAATTAAATTAGATTTTTTTTAGGCCTTCTCAATATTAGGTTGGATTTTCTTTGAAGTGGAGAAATATGGAAATATGCAGTGATGAAGAAAACATTTAATGCTCATATCTTGGAAATACAAGTTGCTTCTCAAAATAGTATCTTTTAAAAATATGACACTTACCGAGGACTTACTTTGAATAGTGTGTCTTATGCACTCGTACAAAGTCCAGTACACAACACTTGCCATCCTCATTGTGGCTTCCAACACCAGAGCTCATTGCTGTGTCCACTTGTGAACCTTTCTATTTTTCATAAAAGATTTTTGCAAAGGAATCTAAAATGGCAGCTATAGTTTGGTTACAGGATGGTGCAAGTCTCTGCCAACTGTTACCACAGTTTTCACTCCAACATGAACCATGCAAGAGATTTCTGTCAGTCTAATTTCAGAACCCAACGGAGACCTATCAGAGAGGATGCGGTCAGGAGCAGGCGGACCTTGGGGAGAGGGAATGAAACTATAATGAGGCTGTGGGAAAGACTGCGAAGTTTGGGGAGCACATGGAGGTTTTTGCAGGGGGCTGTTGGTGTTGGGAGAAAGGGAGACAGGAGTTTTCAGGGCGACTGTGGAGGGGTAAACTCAAAAGCCCTGAATAAACATTGAACAACAATCGGCATCTTTTTATGCTTGTCCAAACCAAACCTCCCAACACTTTAAAATTGGATCATTACTACATAATTCTCACTAATACTACTCAGTAGGTCTACTAAGGACAGTTATTTAGCCTTTGCTCCTTAAGATATAGCAGGCCAAGTAATTCTATGCTGGGTTGGCTGCTGCCTTCAGAAGTTTATTCATTGGATCTGTTTTCCTTGCCCTGGCTGTAAAGCTCTCTAGTCTTCTGCTTAGCTGACATGATCTAGCAGCATATTTCTCCAGCTACTGTAAATTAGAGGGGTTCTGACTGCTTGTTGCCCCCAGGCTTGGCTGTCTCTCCCCAGTGTTCCCTTACTGTCACTTGGCTGTCTAAATCCAGCGCCTTTAGTTCTCCCACTTGGGTGGCCCATGGATACTGAGAGGTCAAAAGCAGAGTGAGTCCATGTTTAAAAAGATTTTAATCGGAGCGGAAATCACTGAGGATTATTTATTTGTAGATCTCCAAATTCCAAAGAAATAGTCACTTGCAAAAGGGACTTGTCACTGATTAAAAGGATGTAAATTATCCATAATCAGGAGTTGCTATTTATGATTACTTGAAGGTGTCATAATTCATCCCACTTCCTGGTGAGTATTGTGGTATCTTTTAAATATTTGGTAGTGTTCTCTACATGCCATGAGCTCAGAGGTACATGATGTAGGTGCTCCACTAGATACTAGAGACTTTAGCTTTAGATGAGTTTCCAATAAACATACTTGCTCTTTTTGCCCAAGCAACATTTTTCCCATACTCTAACTCAACACAAATGGCATTTAAGATTCTAAGAATGGGGCTTCTTTGTTGAGAAGAACTTTAATACTGAAACAGCAGGGGGTGGGGGCTGAAGTTCAGGGGGGGAAATTGCACTGAAAGTTTTTTCTAGGCAAGGAAGACTACACAGCACCTGCTCACAATCTAGATGGGTTCAGTCTAAGACAGTCGTCCCTAAATTGTGGGGTGTGCCCCCGTAGGAGGGTGCAGAAGAACATTCAGGGTGGTGCACAGTGGGGCCCAGGGCAGACCCCACGGGTGGGGGTGGCGGAGAGCGATGCTTCCAGCCTCACTTCACCTCCAGCCTGGCTCCTACCACAATCTTGTTCAGTCCCCTGTCCTGCTCTGCCTCCAGTCCTAGGCCAGCCCCCATGGGGGGCAGGGAGGGAGCACCATGCTTCCAGCCCCACTCCACCCCTAGACCAGCTTCGCCTTCAACCCCATTCAGCCCCAGTTCTTGCTCCACCTCCAGCCCAGATCTACCCCCTATTCCACTCCACCCCACCTCACCCCCTTTCTGCTCCCCTTCCAAGCTCCACTCCACCCCCTGCTATGCCCCCAGCCCAGGTCTTCCCTAATTCCCTCTTCACATCCAGACAAGCTCTGCCTCTAGCCCCAGATCCTTCCCAATCCCCACTTCTGTCTCCAGTTCTGCCTTCAGCCCAAGCTCCATTGCTGAGGAAGCCTTGGGTGTGTAGTAATGGAGGGGGACACAGACAGATTCTGTTAATGGTAAGGGGGGGGCAACTGGAAAAGTTTGTGCACTATTTGTTTAAACTATTAGTCTCTTATTTTGTTGTACCATCATGTAAGATCTTTTCAAAGTCACCCCCTATCACCAATAACTGATGGTTCTGTTATGATTTTTATGTTGTGTTTTAAATAAATCAGTCTTTTCACTAGAATGCAAGGACTCTCACAAAACTTTTGACCTTATAAAAAGTGTAACATTGTTCTGGTTTAGCTCAAAATTGAAATCTAGGAGAGAGACCAAAATTGCACAGAAAGACGCACTTTATCAATATCTAATAGATTCTGGAACTCATCATCAGGCTCTGATCATAAATAAGTTTACACACAAATTACCTGATGTAAGGTTTAAACAACTGCCAGTCTGTCTTGCTTGTAAGTACAAATACCAGAGAATGCTAAACTCTCTCTGACATGGTAAGTATTTCCTGAAAATCTAGATGTTTGCAGTTTGTAATCTAAGAGTTTTCAGAGAAAACATGTAGCCATTAATAAGCGTGGGATTCCAAGTCATTAAATTTTACATTTTGACGGCATTGCTGTTTAATTAGCAGTTAATTCTGAGGCCTCTCTGCCTGTTTTAATAGGATTGAGTGGGTTGAAATGGATTAGGAGTAAAGTACAGTTTTGCTTTCAGAAATCCAGGCTCTCTTTGATCAAAGTTGCTGCTAACATTAAAAGCAACTTAAAAAAATACCAGGGAAGAAATATTGCAATTCTCTATTGGAATCACAAATAACTGATATGCCTGAATTATTAACTTGATAAAACATAAAAAAATCAAAATTAGGATTAAAAAAGTAGTTAGTATGGTAGGATTCCTATATTAACAAGATGTAAAAAAGCATGAGTTTAATATTATCACTGAAATTTTCTATAACAAACTTAGTATTAAATCTAAAATATGGAAGCTTTAAAAACTTACTAACCTGAGAGAACAGAATTCTATTCTTACAGGTTCCTATACCTTATTTATCACCATAGTATCTGAGCACCTTTCAATGTTGTATTTAGTGATGTGATTAGCATCTGTCATGTGTGGTCCATTCCTTCTTTCATCCTCTCCCTAGAAGAAGAGTTGTGTGTGGGGGTATAGCATTTCTATTTTGGAAGGTGTGTTCTTGTTGTTGTTTTTATGCACATAGTGCTGTATGTTTGTTAGAGCAACAAGGTCAAAAAAGTGTGCTTTGCACATGGAGCAGAAGGTGGTGAGGTCTGTTATAGTTCTTAGTTCCTGGGGGAGTTCATTCCAGTGTCTGATCAGCTCCCAAGAAAGCTCCATCTTCTGCACAAACAAGCTTTATCCTTATTATAGAAAGTTCCATTGTGTCAGAGAAGTAGAGTTGTCATCCATGGTCTCCGTTCCAGAATTCTAAGTGAACGTTTGGGTATTCTGGGCTTATTCCATACAGCACCTTGAAGAAAAGGACTAAGCCCTTGAACTAGAATTGATATTCTATGGGACAGTGTAGAAAGCAGAGAGATGGTTTTTTTGTGCTCACAGTAGCCCATGGAGGAGACGAGCTGCAGTTTTCTGTATTAGCTAGAGTTTCCTAAAGGCTGATGGCTTCATGCCCAGGTATAATGTGTTACTGTATTCTACACAGCAAGTGACAAAGGCATGTATAACTTAGGCCATGTTATTGTCTTCTAGGATGGAATGGAGTCTCCTTGTCAAGTAGAGTTAAGAGACATTACTCACAGATGCTGCTATGTGAGAGCTCACTGTTAACAAGGAATTCAGGAGCACTCCTAAGCCTACTACTCATATGAAATAGCTGAAAATACTGATAAGACAAACGTCCTAATGAGAGCCCATCTTCATTCAAGAATAATATTCTTTATATATGTATGCACAAACTTTAAAAAAAATATGGCTTGGCATAACAGAAATACTTCTAAAACATGTGACATTGGATGCCAACTAAAGACTAGATTCTGCTCCCCTAACTCAGGTTGAGTAGTAACTTAGTCTGCATGTAATAAGTCTCATTCTCTCCCATGGTGGAGTGAGGTGTCAGCTACATAGTATGTGTAAGGACATCAGAATCTGACTCTTAAAATAAATGGACAGTTATTCTCTGGTAAATTATACTCTCTATCTACAAAGGCTTCAGTAGGACTTAAGCATGTGAGTAATTTCAAGTATATGGATAGTCCTGTTGAGTTCAATGGAACTATTTGTGTGTTTAAAGTTTTGCACATGCTTAAGTACTTTGCTGTACTGGGTCGAATTACAACAGAAGAAAATTGTTACAGTAACTGAATCATTACTTCAGTAAAAATTGACTCAAGTATATTTTAATAAGTTACTTACAGCCCTGGTTTAATATTAACTAATACTTAAAGCACTGATTGAGGGTTAATTAAATGTTCAGACAAAGAGATGAGATGTCATTTAACTGCTGAAGTTAACATGACAAACAATATATGAGTTAAGTTTTAAAACATGTATATTAAACTTATTAGGAATGTATAGTCATTTAATTCACAATTAATGGCAAATCCATAAGTGTTTAGTGTGCAGCAATGTACTTGAAAGAACTGATATCTTAATTTACATTATCTAAGGGCATAAAACTCATTAACTCACCCATAGCTACCTTATTAAATGCTAACTATAGTGTAAGTAAAAACTGTTCTGTTCACTTCTGAGGGCTACAGAAGGGTTAATGAATGTGTGTAACACTGAACCCTTCAGCCCTTGCATCATAAGAACGTTTGCCTTTCACTGTACATCATTTTTTTGTATTGACATTGGTGGTGCAAACATCATGCCACATTGGACTGCCAGATCACTTTACATCAGAGGATTTGACGTGCCACAGCATGGACTAATGAACTGAGGCACATCACTGTTTGCCAACAAGTTTAAATTGGTTTCTTATTGTGTGCGATAACTTGGTAGGGCTGGGATAGATAACTGCATAAAGCAGAAAAAAATGGAACAAGTTATGGTTTTCATATGAAACCATTGGGAAACTTGGAATTTGATTTAGTTTCATTTTGATCCAAAAGAACCCAGAACTCAATGGGGTGCAAATCCCCAAAGATTAAAACCAAAGAAAAGGTTTGCATGAGACCTTCCAACCAAAACTGCATAGTACTGCACAGATTTTATGTGGCTTGGAAAAGCTTAGTGATAGTGGGGAAGCAAAAGGAATCACGTAATCATCTTCAAAGGGTCTAAACCATTCTCAATAGAGAGAACATGACTTGTGTGGTACACTCTATGCTATATTACAGGGCAAGCACTGACCAGTTTAAGAAGTTGCACCTGGGATAAAGATTCCTCTTTAGTACACAGCTGAAGAGCCAAGTAGATGAGCGAGCACTAAAAACTGGGGCCTTGTTTATTCAAGCACATCATTACAACATACACAATGCTGACTGCTGAAATTCGAAGTGCTCCCGCAGGGTGGGAGCAGGAAATTCAGTTTTCCACTCTCCAACCACAGGGATGTGTCACTGTTCTGCATCGGCACTCATGTTTGAATCATTTGGGTTGGAGTCTAATGAAAAACAAAGGGTTGATAATCAGTGTTCTTAAAATGCAATGGATGAAAGAATGACAAATTAGACAGAGACAGTTGGAGGTTCTTTGTATCATTCTTGGCTAAGAATTTGATCATCCATCCAAGTTATGAAAGGAAAACAAAATATTTTCCTGTCAATGTTAAGCTGTTTAAGAGTATCTAGAGACTAAATACTAGACATATTTAAGGAAATAACTGAATCCTGATTAAGTTTGGATGGATGATTCAGAAGCTTAGTGCTGGAACAGGCATATTTTATTAGAATATATATTTTAATATAAATCATATTCCCACATTTTGATTTAGATTTCAGAACAGTTTAGGCAAAGCATTTAGAGATGTGGTGGATTATAATGCTGTACAGATTTCTATAATGTCCTCACAGTCTGCAGGAGGCAAGGCAGTTTGTACAAGAATTGCTGGCAATAACCCAATATTATTGGGAGATCACAAATCCTGCTGCTTTGGGGAAAGAGATAACATATGTTATCTAGACATTGGCAAAATGATCTTTCTCCAGTTGTGCTACTTAATCCAGTTCAACTAAACATTTAGAGGCACAGTTTTCCTGAACAACATGAAAGGAGCTACTAATTGATTATTTGAATGCAGGGATGCTATTTTATTTATTTTATCTGCATAGTTAAAAAAATCCATAACTTGTGTTATGTAATGGTAGGATTCAGATATTATTATGATCACTATTATGGTATTGCCCGTAATGTGCTAGATCCTGCCAAACAAATAGGAAGACCCATGCCAAAATGACACACTCCACAAAGATATAGAACAACATTAAGGATGAGGGTGTTTTATTGTTGTTTGTGTTTGTTTTGTTATTCAGTGAACTCTAATGTAGAAGAAAACAGAAAAGGCATTATTGAAACCATCCCATCACACACAAGCTATCTTAACTCTTGCTTCATTTGGAAAAAAAATCATTATTGTTACTTCCTCCTTTGCATGCAATGCTCTCACAAGTGGAATTGTGCAGGAACCGCAATTTCCATTTTGCAGATAATGCCACAATTTTGAAATCAGCTTTAATTCCAAATCAAAGAATTTAGAAATTTCCTGTGAAACAAAATTTTCTAAATCATTTTGTTTTGGGTCAATCATTTCAATTTCAACTTTGAAAAAAAAAATTATAGCCTAAATTAAAAGAAATTTCTAAACAAAAAGTCACTTGAAACTAAGCATCAAAACATTCCATACCAAAAATGTCAGGACAGAATGGTTCAGTCATATCAAAATGCTTTTTTTTCAATTAGTTTCCAGATGAAATTTTATCAAATAAACACGTTTCCATGGGAAGTTTAGGTTTTGAAGAAACACCATTTATCCAATGAAAAAACATTCCATCGGGGGGAAAAATTGGAGAGTAGCTCTACTCATAAGTCAGCAAGTTATTGCACACCATAAAGACTGAGGAAAAAATGTCCCTGTGTCTGACAGACTGGCATGATTAGAGCAAATCCGCATGTTTTTTCAAGCTCCACACCCCTCGTGTACATGGTTGTTGTTCCATCATCAGATGGCTCCATACTTTTGTCTAGATTTACAAGTGTCTTGTTAGTACAAGATTTGAGACAGCAATCGTGATCTCATTCTTAGTTTCACCTTCTGAGTATTCAGACAGTTAGTTTACTTTATTGGCATGACCATACAGGTTTGCCAAAGAAGGGTCAGAACTCTCAGGTATCTCAGCCTAGTTACACAATCTGTCCAGGGCAGGACTTCACAATGGATTTAGGGTGTTATCCCTTGTGCACATTTTTTTTTATTGTGCATTTCTGATGCAGTGGCAGATAATTATATAATGATCAAAAAGCTACAGCAGAAATAGCACTTTCTCACAGACTCTGTGATCCACCTAATACACCTCTACCCCTGTCATAACTGTAAAGGGAAGGGTAACAGCCCTCCTGTGTACAGTACTATAAAATCCCTCCTGGCCAGAGACTCCAAAATCCTTTTACCTGTAAAGGGTTAAGAAGCTCAGGTAACTTGGATGACACCTGACCCAAAGGACCAATAAGGGGACAAGATACTTTCAAATCTTGGTGGGGGGAAGGCTTTTGTTTGTGCTCTTTGTTTTGGTGGTTGTTCGCTCTTGGGACTGAGAGGGACCAGACATCAATCCAGGCTCTCCCAATCTTTCTGAACAAGTCTCTCATATTTCAAACTTGTAAGTAAACAGCCAGGCAAGGCATGTTAGTTTTTATCTTTGTTTTCTCAACTTGTAAATGTACCTTTTTGCTAGAGTGTTTATCTCTGTTTGCTGTAACTTTGAACCTAAGGCTAGAGGGGATTCCTCTGGGCTCTTTAAGTTTGATTACCCTGTGAAGTTATTTTCCATCCTGATTTTACAGAGATGATTTTTACCTTTTTCTTTAATTAAAAGCCTTCTTTTTAAGAACCTGATTGATTTTTCCTTGTTTTAGATCCAAGGGGGTTGGATCTTGATCCACCAGGAGTTGGTGGGAGAAAGGAGGGGGGAGGGTTAATTTCTCCTTGTTTTAAGATCCAAGGGGTTTGGATCTGTATTCACCAGGGAATTGGTGAAGAGTCTCTCAAGGCTACCCAGGGAAGGGAATTATCACTTTGGGAGTGGTGGCAGCAGACCAGTTCTAAGCTGGTAGTTAAGCTTAGAAGTTTCATGCAGGCCCCCACATTTATACCCTAAAGTTCAGAGTGGGGAAGCAGCCTTGACAACCCTGATATAACGCTGTGTCCTCGGGACCAAAAAATCTTGCCGTGTTTTAGGTGAAACCGCGTTATATCGAACTTGCTTTGATCCGCCGGAGTGGGCAGCCCACCCCAGAGCACTGCTTTACTGCCTTATATCCGAATTTTTGTTATATTGGGTTGCGTTATATCGGGGTAGAGGTGTATATAGTTAAAAATAGAGTGAAAATCAATAGTCTTCTCTGATCCATGGCGCCATGATGGAACATCTCCTTAAACAGAAGATGTTATGCAAACATATCCCAAAATCAAGTAACAGAATGTGCATGAAGTTCAAAACACTGGCGCCAGTATGCACTCAGTACTAGAAAATACTTTTTAAAGTGTTATATTTATCCACTTATTAAAAGGAAAAAAGCAATCACAGAAGGAATAATAATAATTTAAAAAAGCTTTTCTGCATTTCACCATCAAAGTAACATTATGATTACCTGTAGTAATGTAACCCATGCCTGCTTGGTGTGCTGCTCTGTTCCCCTCTAGTGGCTGTTAGACTATTTAGTGATTCATGAGCCTGCTACAGCCTTGGCTAATAGACATGTGTTGTTTAGTTCATGCATTAAGCTCCAGAAGTCCTAGGTTTGATCGCAGCTGATGCCGACCACGCATTACAGTAACATCAAGCATTACTCAAAGAACCTCTGATTCTGTGGGTGAAACAGTGCAGATGTGGGGCCAAGGTATCTGGTAGTGTGCCTCCCAGCCTGGATAGACAGGCATGTGCTAGCTCTGCTCAAACTAGAATGCTAAAATAGCATTGTGGACATTGCAGCACTGGTGGCAGCTCAGGTGAGCCAGCTGGTATCTCACCTGACCTTCTTGGTCTGAGCTCAGGTAGCTTGCCCGAGCCACCACTGTTGCACAACGTCTACACTCCTACTTTTAGCATGCTAGCTTGGGTGGAGCTAGTGCTTTTCTGTCTACCCATACTGAGAGGTATGTTTACAGTTGTAGTGTAGACGTACCCATTGAAGTCACCAGGAGTTTTGCCACTGACCTCAATGAAACCAGGATTTCATCATAAAATACATACCAGAGAACAATCTGATGATTGGAAATGAGTGAATACTTTTTAAAAAAAAACCTGAAAATGTTAATAAATAAAAATTGGAATTCTTCCAGCTCTGTTTGTTGGCCCTAAAGTTACACACCTCTGCCTCAATTAATCTAGGCACTCAGGCACACACCAAACTTGAAGTAATAGGACTACTAATGTGCTTAAAGTTGAATATGTGCTTAAATACCTTGAGGACTGAACTGAAACCCTGAATACATATTTAGGAAGCAGAATAACTGGCTTGAGTTTTAGAGGTGCTGAATACCTATAATGTTTATTGACTCCAGTGAAAGTTGGATACTCCCCATATTTGACCTATATCCAAAGCACCGGCCAGTTTCCGTGCCTCCAAGCATATTTTGTATCCTCAAACTAAGTTACTGAAATATTTAAAAGGTATACACACAAAAAATGTCTGTTCAAATACTGCCTTTAATACAAAAGGAAAGCCCTGTTTTTCTTCAATCATTTTATATTTTTTTCAGATTTACATGTTCTTTGTCATAAAATAATAATGTAACTTTATCAGAGTAATAAAACTTTCTCAGAAGATGGAGGCAGCAATCTTGTTTCCAGATGATAAATTAGATTATGACAAAAATCACTCTCCTTTAAATTCAGTCTGGCAAACAGAGAATTTTCAAATGCTGTTTCTGGTTATGTTCAATTCAGAACTGAAACATAACTAGTAAAGCTGTGCCAATTCTTCACCATGTTTAATTGCTGGCATGTTATAAGCCTGTTCCTTAGCCTTTGTCTATTTTGTGTCTTTTAGACTTGAAACCCTCCAAGGCAGAGATTATCCTTTATTTGTTAGTATGCCTAGATCAACAGAGCCCCAACCCTGATTGGGGTCCTTGGGCACTTGCATAATATAAATGTTTACTACTAATAAATCAATTATTATTTTATATTGTGTTTCTCCCTTTATCACTGTTTTTTTTTCATAGACAGATGGTCTCCCCCAAGAGATCTTTCCAATAAGAGACTTTTATCTCCAGACCTGCGTGTTCTCCAAGCCACTCCCCATTCTGCCTGCGCTCCGCTAGAAGTCAATGGCAAAAGTGCTTCAGTGGTGCAGGGTCAGTCCCTCTAGGTGCACAGAAAAACTTTCCCCAAGTACCATGTTCCCTAATGTGTCTTCCAGTCCTATAATACAGTTTCCCTCATCCACTCATTTTCCTCCTAACAACCAAACAACTAGAAATTTGCTTCAGCCCTCCCACCACTGGCAGCCATAAACCCAACACTACTGAGAGGGAGAAGAATGGCTGGAGGGAGTTGTAAGTTGTGGCTGCTCAAATAACCTTTGCTATACTCATCATCTCAGTCCTGAATCTAGCTCCACTCACTGCCCAATTGTTCCCCAGCACTGGCTCTGCTCCTACACCAGGCTTTCCAGCTAGCAATGCCAGTCACTGCACTGCTGTTTTAATTGCAGGCCATGCTAAACAGAAGGAAGAAAGGAACTGTGAGCTTTGCATCAACAGCAACAAAACCTATTTTGTTTAGCTTTTAATTGGTAGAGTCTGAAGTCTAACTGAAAGGCTGAAAAACACATAGTCTAATATCAAAAATTTTAAAACTGGGTGCTTGAAGTCAATAGAAGCTTTTGTGTGCTTGTCATTTTTGAAAATCAATCCTCTTATTTAGGTGCCTCTATATGGGCTTTGGAAACTAATTTTAAAAAAAATCTTGGTCTAAAACTATTCTCCGGATTTGCAGGATGCTGTTTTCCAGCATCCATTTACTTCATCATTTTGAAATGACTTTCAGTTTGAAGCATGGCTGATATCCTGTCCCATGAGAACACACACCACTTGACAATAGCTGGAAGATCATGTGGAACCTTAAACCAAACTAGTCGGTTTGGAACTGTCAGAACTGATCAGGGTGGGTTGCAAGTAGGTATGTCTAGGTAAGATATAAACTGTTAGAAAAGATTTTATTCATATCTTTTTTAATTTGTTTAACTGTTCTTTTATTTTATTTTATTGTTTACTAAACCTGAAGCCTAAATCAGTCTAGCATAACCCAACATGCACAAGAAAGGTCTGATAGCTAACAAAGGGAAGGACAAGTCCAAACAACAATAAGATCTTGATCTAAACTTTCCAATCATCAGAGGAGGTTGAATCCAGAGTTTTGTTCAGTCCATGAGGTGCTGTTGGCAACTGTAATGATTTTATAGTGAGTTTTGTGATATTTAGTACTTTTCTTAAAGCTGCAGCTCTTGAACAGAAGCAGAACTGGGCCCATTGTCTGTATAAAGGGATATCACCATGGTTCATAAACATATTAGGGCATATCTACTCAGAGCAGCAATGCACATTATGGGGGTATCATTTCTAAAGCACAGTAAGGGGTTGATGTAGGCACTTCTGGTGCACACAAGAAGGTCCCTAGTGCTCTTTAATGTAGTACTCTTTATGTTAAAGTCCACTAAGGACCTTTCAGTGTGCACCATCCGTATCTACATGGACCAATTAGTACACAACACCTAAGTTCACTCTAGAAATCACACCACTGTAATGTGCATTGCTGTTCCATGTAAGCAAGGACTAGGTAACAGCAAGCCTGAATTTTGATAAGTGACCATTGATTTGGGATGCCTCCGTTTTGTGTAGTTAGCAAGACAGATCTTACACAGATCTGATTTTCAGCAATCACTGAGTGGAGTACCCCAAAACTGAGGCTCCCAAAAATCACTAGTAACTTTTTGAAAATGCACCAACAACGGCCATGATTCCCACTGCCTGTTGCTCCTCCCACTCCGGAGCATTGGCTAGGGAAGGGAGAACACAAAGTTAAGTTACACACAGCGATAACTACAAAATAGAGTTCAAGATATTCTCTGAAACTATTCACAACCACTAGACACTTTCATAAATCATTGTTGTCACTGAATAAAATGGAATGGAAAATTAGAATTAACTAAAAGGACAGGTTACTTAGTAGCTGATGGTAGAAAAATAAATTTCAGATGTCAAAAAAGGGAGAGGGGCTGAGAATCAGGAACTGCCTATGAAACTTTCCAGTAACCTTGAAAAAGTGGCTTAAAATAATAAAGCTTATTTTAGAAGTCGTGTGTGGAGTGATGCCTCATCTGTAGCATATAACATAGAAAATGTAGCATATAAAAGAGGAAATGGAACTTCTATAAAAAATAACAGTAAGTCCTTCTCTGAAAGGTCCTGGAATAGGAGCATTTATTATATACTGTGGTAGTTGGATAAAACGATTTGTGTTTTATTTTTATGAACTGTATTGTCGTTGAGGGTTACACAATCTGGTTAGAGAACACTGTTTTCTTATTCCTTTTCACAGAAGGGGAGATGGAATGTGAGTCGTTCTCTGAATAGTAAATCTAAACAAGGAATGTAGCTCAGTGTTTTTGTTTAGTGCAATTTTTTTTTGGTAACTCTTTATCTGATATTAGCATTCTGTGGAGGTATAAATAAATCATTCTTCTACAATCCAGTACAAAATTTACTTTTCTGCTTGTATTTTCTTTTGACCTAAGCAAGTGTGAGTTAATTTAATGCTCAGGAGGGACTCATAGCACTGGCTAGAATCAAAATTGTGCAAACTTCTGCCACACACAGTTGTGTTGCTTCACCTCAACTCTGAACTTTGGCATTCTTGCTTTTCCAGTTCTGTGCTTTTCTACAGCAGAAACTGCCAATTATGAGGAAATTTGCCATTTTTTCCCCTCTTTAATTTTCTCAGCTCAGAAAAGGGAAAATTCAAACTGTGGGGAAATACTTATTCAGTAGCTGTATGTGTTTTAGAGTTAAATTCTGCAGTTATTATTAATTATTGTTTATATTTATATTATGGTAACACTTAGGGATCTCTCCACCAGTCAAGTTTGGGGACCTATTATGCTTGACACTGTACAATCACAGAATAAATGTATGTCTATATTGCAAACTGGCATATGATTGCAACATGTGTAAACATACCCAAGCCATCTTTAATCTGTGGCAGCGCAAATTTCAGCATAGGGTTAGTCAGCCAAGTATGTACTTCAGGGTCCTAACCAGGTTTGTACAATCCATGCCGAAGCTATTGATGCTGCAGCTTCATTGATATTGATGGCTGAGCCAGCTAAAGTAAAGATAGCTTGGGTACGTCTACACATGCAGCCTTGTCTAAACTTGTGGTGGCATGTACAGTACATGTAGCTACATGCCACCTTGCAAGGTAGGTTTTAACTACAAGCAGCACCAAAAGGCTCTGGCATTCCCCACTACCAGAGTCTTTCACTGTAGCGGGGGGGTAGCAGGATTCAGCTCTGCTAAAAATAGCAGTGTGGATTTAGGAGGCACTGCTTGGGCATATAGAGAGCTGCGTAGGGTCCCACAATCAGGGTCCAGACAACCGAAGGGGAGAACAGGGGGTCTGAACCCCAAAGAGTAAACAGTTGAATCAGCTGATTGTATATAATGTTATTGTGTATTAATATATGCCAAGCAAGGTATTTTATAAAAGCATGTAAGGTTCTGAACATGGTCATTATGAGACACGTATAAAGACCATGGTTATAAATCTATGTAGTTGTGCATATGGAATAGTATGTTCATGGCCATTGTGACAATTTCAAGTACACCTCACAGCAGGGAGGGGCTCCTCTCAAGCCAGTTGTTTACATGAAACTAACTTCAAGTACCCATCTGTTGTCCATCCAGAATAAGATCATGGTGGATCATTAGAGTAATGGGGGGGAAAACTGAAACAACTTGAAACTAAAAAGAAAACCATAGGCTATGTTTACACTACAGAACTTCCAGAGATGCAGCTTCCTCACTGTAGTGTTGCTATTGCAGAGGTTCTAAGATGATGGGAGAGAGCTCTCCTGTTGACTTAATTACTCCAACCCCCATGAGTGCTTAGGAAACCCAGGGTTACAGGGCAGGTGGTGACAGAACCCCTCACTTTAAAGAGTAACATGGGTGAATTAAGTACCCTTGAAAGCTACGATAAGCATATACTGCTGCTGTCCAGAGGTGAATAAACACAGCATATCACTCTTTAGGCCTGGCAATCAGGCATCTTTCCCAACACTACATTAACTAAAAAAGGGCAAAGTAAATGACTGTGCATTTACTATAGATGCTTATTTTTACCACTGACAATTATAGCAGATAAAACTCCAGTGCTTGTTACCTTTAAAGGAAACTTGCAAAGAATAAAAATGTTAAACTCCAGCATGTTAAAAGTAAAGAGCAGTCGTGCGCCAGCTTATTCTGGTCAGAGCATTTGCCCTTGAGAGTGTAATGAGAATTTGAGTGACAGGTTGGATTCAGTAATCTGGGTACTCACTCTAAACCTGAAACCCTTTAGAACTAGATGTGAATCCCCCTTTGTGCTGCTTGCTGCAGGGCTGGTTTAAATCTTCCTGCTGATATGTTCAAAAACTCCAATTGCCTTAAAGGTAAATATAACCTCAGGGGGCCTGTAATAAGATTAGGAGCAAATTAAAAGGTTAAACTGTGGTCTTGTTGAGAAATTTAAACTCACATTTGCAATTTGCAAATTGCAAACCTCCATCTAATCTTTGTGGCAGGGATTAAAATAAACTATTGATTTTTATGGAGAATCAATAATCCTAAAAGTGTGCAATTTCACTTCTGGAAGATGCTGATAGGGTGGAGAAAACTCAACTCAGAAGAATGAAAAGTGCCAAAAGTTAATAAACTGTAGCCATGTGCACTATTCTGTAACATCCAAAGAGGTTTATGGATTTCTGTCAGTAAGAAAGCAATACTCAGAACATTGGTACTAGAGGTGAGGTTTAAATGGAACTAACTGCACAGAAGTACCATAAAAATGGAAGCCAAGAATCAAGTAGCCCATATGTTACAGAGTTCTTGGAGGGCCATGTGGTCAAGTGGGTAGAGCTCAGCCAATATCGAACCCCACTTCTCAGTATGAAGACCTTTGAGTTCAATTCTTCATCCATGTATGGGCTCAGCTTCACCCTGGTTTTTCAATCTCCTGACCCTCTAATTACCAGAGTGTGAGTCTGGTGGGAATGAGACTTATGCCCCTGGCAGTTGGTAAGGGAGCCTGGGCCCTCCCACTGGGCTCTGACCCAGGGCCCTAGGAAAGTCAGTCAGTGTCTGGCACCCTGAAGTGCCCTTTAAGTTACCCTCTTTGGGTAACTTCCAACCCGCTGTCTCTCGCCATGGCTTCACGTCCAATATAAGATAACAAATGAAAAAGAACAGACAACTAAACTTTCAGCCCCAGCTGGGCTCAGTGTGAAGTCCTAGTCCTCACAGGGTGCTCCTTCAGCACCCTCATTCAGGAGCCCTCAGGTAGGTTTATCTTCCTCCCCAGCCCCTCACTTTTAAGCTTCTTCTCCAGTTGGCGCATGCTCTGCAGGTCTGGAAGGGCAGGGCTATGTGGGCCCAGTATTGTCCTCTAACCTCTTCGGGCCTAGTGTGGGGTTTGTACTCTGCATCACACCATACCAGAAGAAAGTACAGGCCAAGTATTCAATTCCTAAAAAGCACAGCTAGCTATCAGACAGGGGCTATCCCAGAAATTTTTCACATGGTAGACCCAACTGAACCACTCTCAGTTTAACTTAGTATGGCACCACTCAGGTTTGGCCCAACAGTATCTTTGTCAGAAGACTAGGAACAAAGAGCAGAGGCCATACTTACAAGATGGGAGACTCTATCCTGGGAAGCAGTGACTCTAATCCGATCCTTGGATATATATACAGGGGAATCTCAAGTAGGAATAGAGAGGTTATTTTACCTTTGAATTTGTCAATGGTGTGACTGCTGGTGGAATATTGTGACCAATATATGCTGCATGGCATATATATAAATAAAATCATATTAATATGTATTATTCTCATTAAATATATATTAGTATGCATTAAGCATAAATACTATACCGGTTAGCCTAAATTGGCCTACAACTTTATTATAATCTTGTTCACATATGCTAAGTACACATAACATTTTGCGTTTACTGAAGTATGGTTTGGCTTAAGTAGATAAGAAAACTGTCAGGATCAGGACATATCAGGCTCAGTTACTCTCACAGGCCAGTACTGCAATGTCCCAAAGGGAAAGGACATGCTATATGAGTGTTCTACTCTGGTACAAACCTAGGAGTTGCCTTCGCACTCCTGGGAACCTGGAATGCATGTGTTCAGAAAAAGAGATAAAAGGTACACCACAGTATCAGAAAAACAAGGTAAAAAGCTGATTGGTGAAATCTAGTTTCAGATGACTCACCCTATTATACCAGGAAAGGTATAAAAAGATGGCTCTAGGGGAGTAGCTTTCAGAGCACACCTTCTGTGTAAGATGAATGTAATGATGCAGCATGTGACAACTTCTCAGAAACTGTTATATAAAATCTTTCTCTTGTATTATATTGTTCTTGACTTATAGCAATAAACCTGACTGACAGTGGTTATATGGTGTCTTAATATATTTCATAACAAACAAAAGTGTGGTCGAGCAATTGACTATACAATATATCAGCAACTGTGTCCTGTTCTGGGGTCTACAATACAAGAAGGATGTTGATAAATTGGAGACGGTTCAGAGAACAGCCACGAGAATGATTAAAAGGATTAGAAAACATGCAATATCGTGATAGACTCAAGGAGCTTAATCTGTTTAACTTCGCAAAGAGAAGGTTAACGGTTGACTGGATCACAGTTTAAGTAGTTAGATGGGCAACAAATATTTAATAATGGGCTCTTGAGTCTAGCAGAAAAAGTTACAACAATATCCAGTGGCCAGAAGTTGAAGCAAGAAAGATTCGGATTGGAAATAAGGTGCAATTTTTAAAAGTCAAAGTAATGAACCCTTGCAACAATTTATCAAGTGTTGTGATGGATTTTTCATCATTGGCAATTTTTAAATCAAGACTGAATGTATTTTCAAAGACATGATCTAGTTCAAAACAAATTATTTTGGGAAAAAGAACAGGAGTACTTGTGGCACCTTAGCGACTAACAAATTTATTAAAGCATAAGCTTTCGTGGACTACAGCCCACTTCTTCGGATGCATATAGAGTGGAATAAATATTGAGGAGATATATATACACACATACAGAGAGCATGAAATTATTTTGGGGGAATTCATGGCCTGTGTTATACAGGAAGTCAGACTAGGTGATCATAATGGTCACTTCTGGCCTTGGAATTTATGAATCTGAACTTCTTAAAATATAGTCATATCTGTAATTATCTTATGAGGTTCACATGAATCATTATATAAGCCCTAGCTACCTGAGAGAACACCTTTTCCTCTGTAACAAAGACTTTACACAAAAACTGTTGTTCCACTGGACCCTTGAAACTGTGCTGACCACTAGGAGAGACTTGTGAGCATAGGGTAAAGAACAGCTGGACCTAAATTCATTCCCCACAAAAAACAGAGAATTCATATCTTCCACCTAGCAATCTCTCTCTCTCTCTCTCTCTCTCTCTCTCTCTCTCTCTCTAAAAAAAAATAACTAAATTACACAATAAAGCTATATCTCCTAAAACCTATATCAATATTAGTGAACATATATATTAGGAGAGACTTTGAAATGAGTCCTCTAAATATAGACTAGCACGTGTTGTTCTACATATGGAAAGGGAGTTCCTCACACCTTTGTGCACAAAAGGAAAATGGGATGGGTAGGGACATTACAGCCTATAATAATGAAAGTTTGGTTTTGGTTTATTTTATTGAAAAAACATATATTTTTAATAACTTTGTAAACATATGGTCCAATGTACTCTCCACTATGTTACTCCAGTTTTATGCTGATGGAGTTTAGCTGAGATCAATGGAGCTTCCTTGGCTTAAAACTTGAATAGTATAGTGGTGAATCAAGTCTTTTGAACAGGGTTTTCAAAAATTATTCTACTTTGGCCTAATGTTGCTCCTAATAAAGTCATTGGGAGTTTTACCATTGCCTTTGATGGGAGCAGACTTAGGCTAATGCTGAGCATTATTGAAAACCCCACCCGTAGACTACTTCAAGTTATCCAATTTGTCCTGTTGCATATATTCTCTGAATCTCTTCTAAATGCATTACCATGTTTACTTTTCTAAATGCTTCTGCTTTTAACACTATATTCCAAGCTTTTAACTGACTCATATTAGTGGCAAGGAACATCAGCAGACCACAACTAATTTGCCATGTCAGAGTGCAAATACCACCTACAGATCAATCAGATCCTGTTTACATAATGCTCTGGTGACGCTGAGCCTGACAGATGTACAACATTTTAACTGTTGCTAAACTAGTTTGCAAGCAGTATAACCACTAAAGCATACCAAAGTAGTTTATCTCACTTATCACACTTAAATTAGTAGTTTCTTGCCATACATTTAACCAAAAATCACAATACTATCAATGAAATGTGATAGTCAGTAAATATCCCATTTTATTACAGACAGTTCCAGAAATATAGTTGTCAATTATCTATATGACTGTTATTTTCAGTTTTTCATTGATAGCTTAGGCCCTGATCCTGAAAAAACTCACACATGCTTAACTTTACTGCCATGAGTAGTTCCACTGAAATCAAAGGGCTCCCCAGGGTGGTAAAGTTAAGCATGTACACAATGTTTGAAGGATCAGGAACTCAGTGAACAATATATTCTGTATTGAAAGATGGCACAGTAAATTGTGAAAGGGGATAGACTGTGTTTTCAGCTACTCTGAAATAAATCCAAAATAATTCCCTAAAATCCAAACTTAACTAATATCTGAAGCCGGTCTTTTAAGTCACCAGTCCTAGTGGTTAGGAAAGGAAGATTTACCATTCTTTTATTTAAAATGAGAAATAAAGCCCTCCACCCTCTTTCTATAACCTTGTAGAGAAGTGATTTTTAGAATTTTTTTCTTCATTCAGCTTAGTATTAATAAATAACTGGTAATAATAACCCAGTCAGTTGCTAACTGCTGAAAAACAAAATATCTTGGGAAAGCAAGAAAACAAAATATCTTTCTCCGTGGAGAAAGAAGTGGTTCGGGACTATTTAGAAAAACTGGATGAGCACAAATCCATGGGGCCGGATGCGCTGCATCCGAGGGTGCTAAAGGAGTTGGCGGTTGTGATTGCGGAGCCATTGACCATCATCTTTGAAAACTCATGGCGATCAGGGGAGGTCCCGGATGACTGGAAAAAGGCTAAAGTAGTGCCAATCTTTAAAAAAGGGAAGAAGGAGGATCCGGGGAACTACAGGCCAGTCAGCCTGACCTCAGTCCCTGGAAAAATCATGGAGCAGGTCTTCAAGGAATCAATTATGAAACACTTAGAGGAGAGGAAAGTGATCAGGAACAGTCAGCATGGATTCACCAAGGGGAAGTCATGCCTGACTAACCTAATTGCCTTCTATGATGAGATAACTGGCTCAGTGGATGAGGGGAAAGCAGTGGATGTGTTATTCCTTGACTTTAGCAAAGGTTTTGATACGGTCTCCCACAGTACTCTTGCCGCCAAGTTAAAGAAGTATGGGCTGGATGATTGGACTGTAAGATGGATAGAAAGCTGGCTAGATCGTCAGGCTCAACAGGTAGTGATCAATGGCTCCATGTCTAGTTGGCAGCCGGTTTCAAGCGGAGTGAGCCAAGGGTCGGTCCTGGGGCCGGTTTTGTTTAATATCTTTATTAATGATCTGGAGGATGGTGTGGACTGCACTCTCAGCAAGTTTGCAGATGACACTAAACTGGGAAGCGTGGTAGATACACTGGAGGGTAGGGATCAGATACAGAGGGACCTAGACAAATTAGAGGATTGGGCCAAAAATAACCTGATGAGGTTCAACAAGGACCAGTGCAGAGTCCTTTACTTAGGACGGAAGAATCCTATGCACTGCTACAGACTAGGGACCGAATGGCTAGGTAGCAGTTCTGCAGAAAAGGACCTAGGGGTCACAGTGGATGAGAAGCTGGATATGAGTCAACAGTGTGCTCTTGTTGCCAAGAAGGCTAACGGCATTTTGGGCTGTATAAGTAGGGGCATTCCCAACAGATCGAGAAACGTGATCGTTCCCCTTTATTCGACATTGGTGAGGCCTCATCTGGAGTACTGTGTCCAGTTTTGGGCACCACACTACAAGAGGGATGTGGAAAAATTGGAAAGAGTCCAGCGGAGGGCAACAAAAATGATTAGGGGGCTGGAGCACATGACTCATGAGGAGAGTCTGAGGGAACTGGGATTGTTTAGTCTCCAGAGGAGAAGAATGAGGGGAGATTTGATAGCTGCTTTCAACTACCTGAAGGGGAGTTCCAAAGAGGATGGAGCTCGGCTGTTCTCAGTGGTGGCAGATGACAGAACAAGGAGCAATGGTCTCACATTGCAGTGGGGGAGGTCTAGGTTGGATATTAGGAAACACTATTTCACTAGGAGGGTGGTGAAGCACTGGAATGCGTTACCTAGGGAGGTGGTGGAATCTCCTTCCTTGGAGGTTTTTAAGGCCCGGCTTGACAAAGCCCTGGCTGGGATGATTTAGTTGGGAATTGGTCCTGCTTTGAGCAGGGGGTTGGACTAGATGACCTCCTGAGGTCCCTTCCAACCCTGATAGTCTATGATTCTATGATACTATGTATCTGGGCTTCTCATTTTAGAGCAATATTGGTGTTGTCCCTCTGTGCCCACATAGGGGATTAAAGAGGCAAAAGGCAATCCCTTATCCTCCTTTACAGGCTACCTCCATCACAGCCCTGAGGAAGAAGAGGAACCTCCAGGGACTGCTCTCTCTAGTCATGTAGGCATTCAGGAGTGAGGAATGGCTGAGGCCTTGGCCCCTCATCCTACACAAGTGTACTGGCCAGGACAGCTAAACCAGCATAGAGGGAGACATAATCTGCTCTAGCCACTATTCCAGATTGATACTCACAACCTCTCTACTTGCATTTATACAGATAGATTTTAGTCTGAGCAATTATTACAAGATATGGGAAGCTGTGTGGAACCAGGACTTTTATGATGTATCTGCTAAGCAGGGGACTACAACTCCCATCAGCCTGCTCCCCCTGCACATCCCCTTCCTCCTGGCTAGGTAAGAGGAAAGATCCTGAAACTGGAAGTGGCTGTGTTCTGTTTGAGGCAATGGCATCATGGTTACCCAGAAGCAACAGAGAAGCTGAAGCAGCAGTGTGGAGGCAAGCAGGGAGCTAGAGGGAAGCTGAAGTCGGAGCAGAATCCCCAGGAACAGAATGCAGAGCCACACGTGGAATAGGCTGTGAGTGCCAGATGTTACAGCTGGGTGCAAGCCTGCGTGAGACTTATGGGGGAGCAGCAGCAGCTGGGCATGGAGCCATTACAGAGGGACCCCAATGAGAGACCCTAACTGAACCAGACCTGGAAACCTGTAAGCACCTATTTGCTTGAATAGAGACTGAACTGGAGAGAGCACTGTAGGCACTAGGCCTGAAGAGCCCTGATTCTCGATGGGACTGACCAGGAATGCAAACAAGAACTGCTGTAGCTCACACTGAACTGTAATTGTCTCTGTACCTAGGGTATAGGGAACATTTCCTGTCAGCCCTAGTAAACAGGGCCGGCTCTAGGCACCAGCATTCCAAGCATGTGCTTGGGGCAGCACTTTTCAAGGGGCGGCACTCTGGCCCTTTGGGGGCACTTTTCAAGGGGCGTTTTTTGTTTGTTTGTTTGTTTGTTTGTTTGGGTTTTTTGTTTTTGTTTTTGTTTTTTTGCTTCAGCAGTGGCAAAAAACCTGTAGCCGGCCCTGATAGTAAAAACCTTTCCCTTAGCCATGTGCCCGAGTAGTTATTGGGACCGATAAGGGTAAGTTCCTACAAGGCCAAGATGCTGAAACATTTATAGTGCTTGCACACTATTGACACCAAAGGGTTTGGTGAACTGAGCATCCTCAATAATTACACCTCATTTTATTCTGTGCAGTGACCATTTCAAAGTTGTTTTAGATTCTTTCTGAGCAAACCCAATTATTTGCAAATCCACTTTTCCTTTGGTTGTTCAAACGGACTCTTTTTACCCTGTAGTACCTTGCTATTGAACATTACCCACATATATACTTGAATCAATCACTGCCTTCAGTATGTGTGAGGAAATGTTTGATTTATAGCTAAAATATAATAATATATTGCCTTGATTCTAAAGTGTCCCGAAAACATTAACTATGAAAAAATTCCAAAGCAATAAAGGACTCAGTGTGCTTCTTTTCTAGGGACACTAGCGCTGTGTAAGATGTAGAGGTGAATTGACTGGCACAATAATGCAAGAACATATTTCTAGGTGACTATAAGAAGTGATGGATTAAATATGTAGGTTTTTTTGACGACACTGTTCTTGTCTTGGTAGTAATTTTCTGTTCCGCACACAGAGATGTGTGCTAAAGCTATTGTTCCTTGTTCTATTTTACAGATTCTGTACTGGATTAGAGGGATATATTTGGGGACAGGAGATGGAAATTGGATTGTTATGTCAGAATTGTAGAAGTGATGGAAATAAATTAAGAACGTGAATAAAGGCTGCATGTAAAACAGTGGTTCTCAAAGCCGGTCCACCGCTTGTTCAGGGAAAGCCCCTGGCGGGCCGGGCCAGTTTGTTCACCTGCCGCGTCCGCAGGTTCGGCCGATTGCAGCTCCCATTGGCCGCGGTATGCCACTCCAGGCCAACGGGGACCGCGGGAAGTGGCATGGGCCAAAGAATGTGCAGGTCAAGTAATTGAGTAGAATAGTCGAATAGTCTGCAAATATTTTTATGGATAATTGTGTGTGAATATTCACTCAGCTACCATGTGTAGACTAAAATGTTTGCACATACCACAATTTTCCATGAATTTTATCAGAAATATGTATTAGTTAAAAATTCATGTTGGAAGCTTTTATTCATAATATTTCTATTAGAGTCAGAAAATAATGACTAGACCTGATTAATGACTCCTAGCTCATTGAAATCAATGTGAGTTTGCTACTAACTCGTTAGTAAAATAGTTACCTTAGGTAGTATTTTCTTTTTAAATACACATTTTATATCAGTGTAAGTGCTACTTTTGGAGAAGTTGTTTTTTTGTAAATAAAATATATTTTGAATAAATAAACATCACAATTTACTGACAATAGAAACACAAATCAGAGGGTTGATCTGGATGTCAGCTCTTCTCTGAAGCTCTGGAAGCACTACCTGTGACACTGGCAGACCAAGAGCCAGCTCATGACAAGGCTTCTAGGCCTCTACAGGACACTGACAAATACATAGCTGGAACCAGACTGGCTCACTTGTGTGTTAGTGTTGTTTTTTAATATTTTAATTATTTTATTTTAAATATTTTAATTATAAGAATGTGTTCAGTGTTTAGACTTTATGAAATGTTTGTAAGCTGCTGCATGTGCTAATCTCACTTATAATATCTGTCTCCCATGTTATAAGGTAATATTTAAGTGTTTGCTCTGTAATTATAAATCACCAGATAGGAGAGAAGCATTAATAAGCATGAAATACTAGTTTTCAACGGTAGGTGTTATCTCCAGCCCAACAAAGGAGGCCCATCAACACCAGTTGTTTGCTCTCCCCTCCTTGCCCTCTCATGAAGAGGAGATGTGCAAACGAATTCCTCCCAACAGCTGAATTTGCAACTCAAAGTTGAAATGGGGAAGGAATAAAAAGCCCTAACAAGGAAGAAATGCATCTTTTATGCTGCTTGGACTCTGAGGGGCAAGGATTACTAGTATAAGCACAAAATCCCCAATGCTTGGCCTGGGTTAGCTCTAAAGGACATATAGAGCTTGATTATTATTGAAAGTTCTATTACCTTTTGGAACTTAAGACTGTATCTCATTTGTGTGTGCATATATGTTTACCTGCTTTAATCTTGCAAATAACTCCTATTTCCTCTTGCTAATTAATACATCTTTAGATAGTTTATTATAGGATCAACTAAAATCATTGTCTTCGGTGTGAGGTCTAAGATGCAATTGACCTGCAGTAAGTGACTAGTCCCCTGGGGCTGAGAGTAACCTGAATATTGTTGTGATTTTTGGTGTAAGGGACCATCTATCACAAAGGCAAGCTTACCTGGGTGGCAGGATACAATGGAATACACAGAGGGACTCTCTGTGACTCAGTGGTTAGGCTGTTATAGTGCTTCAGGAGTTTACACTTGATACTAGGTTGGTGAAATCTGAGAATAGAATTTACAGCCAATTTGGGGTTTGTGCCCTGGTTCTCAGTAGCCTGCACTGAGGTTGGTACCCACATTCCTGAGCCACTGCTGGACACCTGGACACTCCCGTTCTCCATATACTTTATATTATTCTGCAGAACTATATTCAATGCAATATACTGTCTATCACATTTACTTAGTAAAACAAATTCCATGTATGTATTATATAAAATAAATTACATATTAACACTTGGCAAACAAATTAAATTGAGGAAGCAAATTTAAATTCAAGAACAGAAACTCAGTGAGGTCTGATGCTACCATGTTGTTAGCACATTCACCTATAATTCCAAGCTATTGTGAATGTGCATATCATAACAGTCACAAAATAAAGGCAACCAGAATGTTCCAGGCAGACATTTACTGGGGATAAAAGTCCACAGCTGCAGCTAGTTAGTAATATTTATGCAAAAATTATTTTGATTGTGAAGACTACATAGTCCTCTTCAGCTGAGTATACCTTTTTTTCCCCCTTTTTTGTTTTTTTAAGTTACATTACTGTTTAATTCACTAATATTTGCACTACCCCAAATTTAGGTCTTCTATCACCATATTTTCAATCTTTCACCAGCCAGGATGTTGCTCTGAGTCAGGGATTGATCTCAAAGAGGCATGTGTGTAAAATAGCAAATTAACCATCCTGAGGATTAATTCCTCCTACTGGTTTCTGAATAGCTGATGTCCCAGTATAACAGAAATCCAAGCAGCAGTAGCAATTAGACATGACAAGACATTTTCCACATACTGTTTTGTCTAATAAACTGTCAGACAGTGCAGTTTTCCTGACTTTTAATTACCACGCCACCCACAGTTAGTATATGTTCACCAACCGCTTCTGCTTGAGAACTAATCCATCTTCTCCTCAAATGTATGGTTATTAAAAGCAATGGAACCCTGTCGGAACTTGTGTTTTTATAAGTGTAATATAACAAAAAGATAGAATTATGCTAAACAGTGTCTTGGAAGGGGACATTTTTCCTCCTGTGAATCATGTGCATTTTTCTTCTTAAGGGATCTAATCCTGCTCCTATTCAAGTCAATGAGTATTTTGCCATCAACTTGAATGGGAACATATTCAGGCCCTATGTAAGCTATACACACAAATAATTCCTCTGTTAGGAAGTTCTGTGGACATTTAATAGGCTCAGAGAACTTTGAGATGGAAAAGATCACTAGTATTAGATCATATGCACTGTTCCAAAGCAGAATTGTTCCCGTAAGGCTATTTTCTAATGTGTTCTAAAGTCTGACTTTAGCTATTAATAAATAGTGACTTCATTGGGACTACTCATGAAAATAAAGCTAAGCATGTGCAAAAGTGTTTGCAGGATTGAGGCCAGGGAGGATATAGGGGGAATAAAGGCAAGCACAATGAGGGGGGATATCACTTTTTAAGGCCCAGTTTGCTCCATGAGCATCAGGCACAACCTGTTTGCATCATGGCTTCCTCAATGGTTAATTTTTACTTAATTTTTTGTGTTTTAAATGAGAACAAAGTTTAATTTATAAACATTAAAATTACAGTTAACAATAAGATGTTTTCTTACCATTCATAAAAGTTTTGTCTAATACCAAGCAGACCTTTATAATAATAGTATAGGAACATACAATAAAAATCACATAAATTGTGCAAAGGAGTTATAAAAAAAGAAATGTATACGGTATGTTTCTTCTCTAAACACAGTGCCCCAGTAGCTGTGAGAGCAGCAAAAAGAGTTCTTCTAAAATGTAATGCACAGAGATCCTGGGAAAAGACATCTAGGTCTGTCTCTCTTAGGGCTGTGCTTTGGCTTCAGACACAACTGACTGCAAAGGACTGTGCAGAGCTGCACAACCCCAGAGGAGTTCCTACAGATTCTGGCTCAATTGCAGGCAGCAGGCTGGGAAGAAGTTTGTGGTGGCCCTAGTACAGTCAATGGCAGGTTGGGTAGCAGTACTCCCCACAACCTCAAATAAGACTGACTTCCCCCAAAATAAATGGACCTGTCACTTGTAGCTTCACTGGCCACAGAAGGAAGCCCTGGGAGTCTGTGGGGTGACTGTGAATAGCCTTTGATTTTTAGGGAAAAATGTAATGAGAAATTTACCACACTAAATCAAAGGCCTAGTGTGACAGGGTGAACACACTCTTCAATACTCCTTGGAGGAGGTTTACAGTCTTGTGGAACCTCACTCCAGAACTGAACCAGAAAAGGAGAATCCAGAGTGCCACATAACTGGGTATCAGTTGGGTTGTTTGTTTTTGTTTGGCTGGTTGATATTGGGGGGGGGGGGGTGGAGGGAGTGGTTCTGAAGGGCGAGATGCACAGACGGGTCTTCAGAGTCCCAGCTGGAAGAAATGAGCTAAAGCAATCAGGAGCAGCTGAACATAGTTAGGCGTAGAGAGCTAGCTCCTCAGCTTGAATAAATCAGCATAGCCCCTTTGACATCTATGGAGCTATGCTAATTTTCATCAGCTGAGGAGCTTTTCCTAGAGTCTTAATTACTACCTGGTGGGGAAGAAAATGGTGTTTGGTTGTTTAGAAGGCCAGAAAGGGACAGAAGAACTCCCTGGTTTTATTGCTTTCCATTTAGTGATTTTACTCTATGTGCGGAGTTATGGATTTAAGGTGCATGAAGGAAATATAAGCAGAAGTTAGGAAGCTTTGTTTTTTCCAGATGAACAACAGTACTGTTCTTCCCACTCCATCCCCGAGCACATGCACCCCTAGAATTAGTTGGGATAGTGTGTCTAGTGTACTAAATGAGGAATGATACATGCAGTTTGAAGTACTAACACAGAATTGCTTTACCATAGTGGAAGTAGTAACTAACCCATTTCCCCATAAGGAAGAGGCTGGATCTCCTGCAGTGCCTTCCAGTCATTGTGGCTTCAGAGTTCGTGCTGAGAAAAAAATAATAATCTAAACAAATTGTTTCAAAAGTGCACCACTTCTATAGTATGGTGTGGTAAATCCAGAAGATAACTTAAGACAATGAAAACTCATCCTTCCCACATCCATCACAGGAGGAAATGTCACTGAATTCTCAATAAAAATAAGTAATTTCCAGAGTGTTATACCAATAGAATAAAAACCAGCAGGATCTTATTAAGAGGGATAAGGCAAAGATGCCACATTTAATGTAAATATACTGATAAAACAAAAGATAAAAGTAAACAACATTGTTTGACTACTTATTTCTTATACACACACACACATATATATATAGAGAGAGAGAGAGAGAGAGAGGTTAATTCACACAATCATTCATTCAAGTTCTGTATAGGTGTTATAGTTACCAGCCTAGAAGTTGCTCATGCCAAGTTACTGGCCAGGTATCTTGGTCATGAGGATGGAGCCGAGTCCGTGTCAGGTGCCCCTGATGCTCCTGGAGGCTGGCAGCAGAACCAGAGACTCAAAGTCATCAGTCTTTAGAGTCCATTCTTATAGGGAATTAATTCCTATGTTAGTCTATGGGAACTGTTTCATCCTGCTGTTGCTGACTCAATCAGCAGATGGCACATTCCTGTCCAAAGTGGCACATTTCTGGTGGCTCCACACTGTCCAAAGTTTGTGTTTCTCATCCTTCTAGGTGATGGGGTGGATCCCAGTTTACCCTCAGGGGGTTGTCTGGTGGTCCTACTTGACACATTCTTCGGCCGATGGATACTCCCTTTCTAGGCTGGCACCTCCCTAACCATTTATGTACATCAAGCATTCATCAACATACATTCCATATCTTAATCATATTTTAATTTACTGTCTCCACCACTTTCGGGTGTGTGCTAATTCATTTGAAACTCCCGGCCCTTTAATCACAGAGGGTGGGGGTCTGTCCTAGGAGCCGTTGAATGAAGTGAAAGTCACTTAACAGCTTATAGTGTTTGTTTACATTGTATGAATTACTTCAAGAACAAAGTCAATTAACTTGTTTGTAAGTTTTATATAGTAATAAAGTATCTTTCACAGGACAGATATAATCAATGGTTTCTACAAACAGTAGCTTACAAGTTTTAACAGAAGACCCAAGAGATTTTTGTACTTGGTGAAACTGTTGGATTTTAAAGTGTGGGGGACAAATTATGAGGGGGTCACTGTCACTTGGGGGAATCACTGTTAGTACCTTCTTTAATATCCCTACAAGAGAAGTTTTATCAAAGTTGAAATAATCATCTGCTTCTTTTTCCCTCCAGAAAGACACTACACAAGAATGATACTGGCCTTAAAGTATGTCTGGACAGCAACTAGATACTCACAGCTGGCCTGCACTAGGTGACTCGGGCTTCCGGGGCTCGGGCTGTAGGGCTGTTTCATTACTGTGTAGACTTCCAGGCTCAGAAGTTAACACAGCAATGAAACAGCCCCACAGCCTGAGCCCCACGAGCCCAAGTTGGCTGGCATGGGCCAGCCACGGGCTTTTCTTTGCTGTGTAGACATACCCTTAGAGATCAAGGAGTAGATTCATTGATAGACTATTTTGGGTCAGTTACACATTATACCCTGAGACAAAGGGTATCAAACTCATCCTAATGTGTTTATTTTAATCAACACAAACACTAACCATCAGTAAAATTAATATTTTATTGTCAATAAGTAAAATTAATTCTACAAAATAATATAGGCCAAATTGTGCTTTCAGTTGCACCAATGTAAATCTAGGATAATTCTCATTTAACATTCCCCAGATCTCCAGTTTATTTTTTAGTATTATTTTTTCTTATTTCACCCCAAAAGGATGAACAATATTTGAAATTCTTCAGACAGCAATATTCAGATGTATATAATGCCCTACCCATTCTTGATAGTTTCTGAGCTTGCTCCTGCATGGACTGAGTGTCCACCTAAACCTCCTTTGAGGTTGAAGTAAGTTATGGATATGCAAGGGGCAGGGGCGGCTCTAGCTTTTTTGCCACCCCAAGCACGGCAGGCAGGCTGTGTTCGGTGGCTCGCCTGCAGGAGGTCCCCGGTCCCGTGGATTCGGCGGCATGCCTGCGGGAGGTCCGCCGGTTCCTCGGCTTCGGCGTACCCACCGCCGAATTGCCACCGAATCCGTAGGACTGGCGGACCTCCCGCAGGCATGCCGCTGAAGGCTGCCTGACTGCCACCCTCGCAGGGACCGGCAGGGCGCCCCCCACAGCTTGCCGCCCCAGGCACGCGCTTGGAGCGCTGGTGCCTGGAGCCGCCGCTGGCATGGGGTCCTGGATTTGTTCATTTTGCCTTTTTCTTACAAGGTCTCTTAATATGCTTCAATAAAGTGTGGACTTGATCATTGATTCATCCCTCTTCTTAATTAACACTTTATTTTGTTCACGTTTCCTTAGTCACATTAAACAGTCACTATAATCATGCAGGTACCAAAATTGCTCCATGACTCCTGACAAAATCATATCCTAAAGGTGGGAAACACTATACATTAGACAGTCTGAACTTCCTAGACAGAGACCAAAATAACCATAGGATTTCACATGTGGTTAATTCTGAGGGGGGAGAGACAGGAGACATTCATGGCTACATTTTTGTGCTAGTAGATCATCATGCACTATACCAAACATTTACCCTGTAATATTTTAAGGTGCCGAAAGGAGAAGACTTCCTCACTGCTGGTAGAGATGGCTCAGAAGTTTTTCATATCTTTTTGCTAAAACAGCTACTATGTCTTTGCCAAACTCTTCTGTCTTTCATTGTACAGTTTTTCCTCTAATTAATACCCCTCACTATATACAAACCAGATCTTAAAAGCAGCTTAACAAAGTTGTTTTCAGTATGACAGCTTTTCTAATCCCATGTTTAAACTGACGAACAGAAAGCCGTTGACAAAGACAAAAAAAATTCTGTGGTTTAGATTTATGTAATTGTTTTACAGTTAGTCAAATTTTCATTGAGGATTTTTTGGTTTGGTTTGGTTCTAAGACTAACTCAACATTATTATTTTTTTTTAATAATAAAAACCTGGGAACCCTGCCTTAACAGATGGTATTTTATCAGTTCACTGAATAGTCATTTTTCACATCTTGATAGTTATATTTAAGAGGAAGAATGCACGCTTAGTGTGCAGTGCTGCTGCTAGCAAAATAGACCCCAGAAACACTCCTAACTCTCAACCATTCCTGAAGATCTGGGGTGGGATAACTTGTTTCACTAGCTCTTTATATTCTATATATTCATCATTTCCTATTGTTTCTTTCCATTTAGACCCCCATATTAAATGAACTGTTGGAAATCATAAAGTACTATGTTTTCTTTTGGGATGTATAAGTCACTGCAAATTCATTGGGAATCAGAATTAATAGCATCTTTGTTATATCTCTTTATTATAGCTCATTAATCAACTGCCATTGGTAAACATACACCTGGTTGAAAAAAAAGTGTATGTGTGTATACGTTTTATATGTATATATCACATGTAAGATTGTTGGTTTGAAGGATTTACTAGGAATCCCATTACTAATGTAGGGTGACCAGATGTCCCGATTTTATAGGGACAGTCCTGATTTTTGGGTCTTTTTCTTATATAGGCTTCTATTACCCCCCACGCCCATCCCAATTTTTCACATTTGCTGTCTGGTCACCCTATACTAATGAGAATTTAGTTTTCTCCATCTCAGGATGCACAAGCTGATATTTTTCTCGAAAAGTCACCCTGTGTAGTTCTATCATGTCATTATCCCTCTTAGGAAATCCATTGTAGGTAGTGGTTTAAGAACAGGATAACAAAATCCAAGCCTCAAAAATAGGTAGATTCTGTTGAATTGACCAAATTAGTACATTAACTTGGTTGCCAGTCTGACTGACTCAGCTTCTGTGTAATGAAGATAATTAGGTTCTTTTCATTAAATCTGCTTTCAGTGAGGTCAGACTTTTGGGCACTAACCTAAAAAAGTGCTAGTCCTGAAGCTGGTTATATGTTTGATTCCTGCATATTTATCTGCTCTAATTAACAGGACATCTCAGGAGGGTGAGGAAGGGAGGAATGGGAGATTTGTGTCACATTTTATATGTGGCAAGCTGTGGTGCCAGAGTGTTACCTTCCCCAGCACAGAGCTAGCTGAGGTTCCACAGAGGTGCAATCCAATTGCAAGTATAAGGGAAGGTTACCCATTCACTGCCTGCCATGTCACAGCTCTGCAACAGCCACCTCTTTGGAGGCTTGTGTCAGGGAGTAGCTACTCATATGCAGAGCCTTTCTAACTATGCAAAGGTAAGAATGGATCTCTGCAACTAACCAACCAATTTGAATTTCCATATGGTGGATCAAATCCTAGATTATGGTTGATGAGCATAAATAGGGTGTATGTGTGGAAAGGTGGTATACAGCTCATATTTGCAAATCTCCATTTGAGATAGCTATGCTGGTATCCAGACATAACACAGAGCATCACGAAGACTGAGCTAAGGGACCAGAACAGAAGTTGGGGCTCAATAGGGCATAAAGACGTCCCTTTTGATCTGGCCACATACCCTAACTCAGCACCAGGGTTTGATGGGTGGCATAGGAACCACTACTGTGTCTACAGAGGATCAGTCTATATCTGGACTGATGATGTCACAACTTGGGACAGCAAATATTTTGCCAGATTCCACTGGGAGTGTGATGCCCCATAGCTGAAAAATTACTTAGCTGTGAATTACAATGGGATGATTATGATTTATTTATTTATTTATTAACCAGTCACTGGCACAAGATATGATTTAAAGCCAACTGAAAACCTAATGTTTTACATGAAGCAAAGAGACAGAAGAATTAAGATCAAATCTACAATGTTATCATTCTTAGATTGATTTTCTTTGAGTGACTGCATGAAATAAAAACAATATAGCTGACAATCAACCCATTTTCTAATGTTTGCATGGAAAGATGAGGTCACATTAGGGTGGAAAACCAAATACAAGTTGAAATGGAAACATTTTAAAAGTTTAAATTAATACTACCACCAGGAACAAAAATAGACTTAGGCTCCTTCATCTATAGTATCTACATTTCAATGTTATGTAGTGTTTTCCATCCAGAGGTACTCTGGAGACATTTCTTGGGAACACCAAGAAATGATAGAATTTCAATGGCCCTTTTTTCATGAAGGGAAGCCTTTGTCATTCTGGTGGTTTTTTGGATGATCATTTCGTAAATCTCATGGGGATATTGTGCTGCCTGTAGGTTTAAACTACAACACATTGACACATGGTTATAATGAATGTTAATGAATCCTTAGGAATTTTTCAACATTAATTGGTACTACATAGTAGTAGCACATGCTGATGTATAAATTGTCCATGTTTCCATTTCTTAGCTGCCTACTAAATACTATACATTCTTATTACAGGGGTGGATTTTAAGAGATACATTGGAATCTCAGTAACTTTAAACAGAAGAATTGTATACAAATTTAGGCCCAGTTTCAGTGGAAATACTCATGGTAGTAAAGTTAAGCACTTGCATAAGAAGGCAACTCATCCAGAATTTCTCCTGAAGCTCAAAGGCAGAACATGCTGCTGTGGCAGATTTGTTGACACTTTAGGTGTTGGCAGTATGGGCTAGATTCAGAAAGGAACTTAGGCATGATGGTATTTGGCATCAGCACGCCTAACTTTTAGATACCTAGAAAATCCCTGGAATTCACAAAGCCTGAATTAGGCACCTTATCTCCCTATACAATGAATGGGGAGAAACAGGAACCTTGACTAGAATTCACAAAAGCCAGCATGCTATGTGGGTCCACACATAAGCTAGCCAAGATGCGGTGTGGGGGGAGGGCAAGTCCTAAACCCCAGCCCCCTCAGGGAGGTTGGCACCTAAATCTGGGCTACAGGGAGGTATCACTCTTGGCTTGGGATTCTCAGCTGCAAACTCTCATTTGGCATTAGGCAACTATGCCATTTTTGCAACTGGTACCACCTCCCTCATAATTATTAGCCCAGTAGCAAGGGTACTCACCTAGAAAACAGAAGACCCCTGATTCAAATCCCACCACCACTTGACAGGGAGAAGATATTTCAACTGGGATTTGCCACCACTTAGGTGTGTGCCCTAGTTACTGGGCTATGGGATATTCTGGTTTATGTGTGGAGAGAGAATTGGGGTCCTTTAATCTCTCCTATTGAAGTTGCTCCCCTGGATAAATAATTTTAAAAAGTCAGTGGAGCAGGGGCACTGGATCCTGGATCTCCCATTGCCTAGGTGGGGTCATCTAACCACATGACTACAAAGTCATTCTCTCCCCACCCCTATGACTTTTAAAATTATTTATCCTTATTGGAACACCTTCAACAGGTGAGAGCGACTCAGTGGCTAGGGCACGCACCTAAGAGGTAGCAGATCCCTGTTCAAACTGCTTCTCCCCTCAGGGGGATGAGGGACTTGAACTGGGGGTCTTCCACATCTCACCTGAGTACCCTAACCACAGGGCTAAAATTCACAAGGAAGCACCTCTTTCTCCCACCCATTTTGTGTTTGTTTGCCTACAGGGGACCAGTCCGGTAAGTGATCTCTTACCAGATCGGGCCCCAGAGATGAGCTAGGTGAAAGAATGCTTATCTTTTCCCAGTTCATGCACCACTCAGGGGCTTAGGCACCTAGAGTGGTACTGCAGTGTACATGTGCAGAGGCAGAGACATAAGTACGAAGGGAACTTTTACTGCAAAAATTTAGGTGCTGAGCGAGTTTAAGCACCTATCAGGTTCAGTAGCAACTGAAGGGGTTTTGTGAATCCCACTATGGCCTGATTCTGGGATGTAGGTGCTTCAAATGTCAGTTAAGTGCCTAAGTCGTTTTGTGAATCTAACCTATGTGCTTTACTCAATGCTGAACTATCTCTACCAACCACTGCAGGGTCCATGGCCCTACCCTCACTTAACCCCCTTTCGCAAGGGGATTTCTTAGAATGCCTCTGTACCTTTTATTATGTAATGGATCACATTTTCAACATTATCGGCATCCAAAATACTATTGGATTTTGTGAAAGTATTTAATTTTTAATTTTTTTTTGTTCAACAAAGTATAATAAGCCTGATCTTGATATCACTAACATGGGCTACAATAGTAATGATGGACCTGCTTTCTGTATGCCTCATAACCTTGGGAGAAGAATTTAATCCCTCCAGTCTCCACTGAATTCCTCTGGTCTTTGTCCAGGTGTGACATTCTCCCGGGTACAATCTGTACTGTTGAACAGCTGTGTCCCCTCAATTCTCCAGTCTGGGGTGCCTTTTACACTGCTTTGCTGTGAGAGCACTCCTGGCATGCTCACACACAGCCTCTAGCATGTAAAACCATTCCTAGCTGAATGATATGAATGCTCTAACCAGTCATTCCTGAATTATATAGCAGAGTGACACCAGCAAATTCTCAGTCCCAGACTTGTCCCCAGAAATGTGCGTCTTGTACTGTCCAGCATCCTCCTGAACAATAGAAGCTCATAGAAAGTCCATCATTTTATTAATAGAGAATGATAAGCACAAATCCTTATTTCAAATTAGGTTTCCCAAACACTTCAATCCAAGCATACACTGGTTTAGATAAAACAAGTTTATTAACTACAAAAAGATAGATTTTAAGTGAATACATGTAATGGGGCATAAAAGTCAGAATTGGTTACAAAGAAATAAAAGGTAAAATGCAAACCAATACCTAATTTAACAAGCTAAGTTAATTTAATGCAAATCGGTTTCTTTCACCGTATTCTTACATTAATCTGTCTGGGTCTCTCAGCCAGGATCATTCCCCGAGTTCAATTATGCTCCTTTTGTCTTTCAAACATTGTTGATGCTGTGGGTAGAGAATAGGAGAGAGAGATGATTTGTGTCCTCTGTTCTCCCTTCTTATAGTATTTTTTTTCTTTGAGAATCATCTCCAGCTGGGGTTCAGGCAAAAGCAATTCTGTCTGCCAAGATGTAAATTCTCACTCACACCCTTCTTCCTGCCAAAGACTGGCTGCTTAACCAGGTAATAGTTCATTTGATTATGCTGACACCTCGCTGAGGTGCTGGCTAGCCTTTTGTCGCTGGGGAACTGGTCTGGGCTGCTTTCCCGCATTTGGAATATGCCTTAGTAACATCATAAAGTAGCATCTTATAGCTTTACATAGAATCTTGCCTGGACAGATATCTTATCTGAACAATAATTATCAGCAAATTGTGAGTTTTCAAATACATCACAAGTCATACATTGTACAAAATGTATCATAGTTTTGTAAAAATGGTGAACATAGGGGTACAGTCTGTCACAACAGGGTAAGAGGAGTGGCTCTTAAATACAAATTAGAGATAACAGTTAGGTTGCAGCACTGGAAGCCATGTTAGCTATCTAAACAGCCATTATTATGATGTATTATTTCTAGTATAATATCAATCAAGAATCAAGCCCCACTATTCTAGTTATTGTATGAACATATAGTCAAAGAGACAGACAGCTCACAGTTCAGCTTTACAAGAGATAATAAGTGAATGAAACAGACAAAGACATGTGGGGGAAAGGAAAGAGGAGGTAATGGTAAAACAAGCTGGTTTCTGTATAGAAAGAAGCAGTCCCAGTTTGCTACATGTTTAAATGCTTAAGTTAATAAGACTTACTTAAAGCTACTTGATCTCCTCATGCATCTGAAGTTCACAAACTCACCCCTGGGAGCTCTGAGTTGTGGAAGGGGAGCCAAGTTAGCTGTCATTTTTCTTGTTTGACTTGACAATTTATATGGCTACTTTGTTTCTAACATGGCTGTTTTATAGAGGTCACATCTTTATATCTAGGCTTGGCAGAATTTGATATTTTTATAATTTTGATGGACAATATTGATGCTTATATTTAAGCATTTTTTCTATTTTTATTTTATTTACATTTTCACAGTTGTGGGAAATTATGGAGGGCCAGACAATGGTGAGGGGTGTCAGACAATAATTGTTTAGTGACAGTAGTCATTGAGATTCAGCAAGTTAAAGCTTTACAAATGTTAAAATACGAATGATCAACATCACATGTCAAAATATGCAAAGCAAACTCTAATAAGTTCTCAAGCAGCATTTTTCTACTTTTCCTATATGTAAATTGTTATTATTATCAATGGAAATATTTTTTATCATTTTGTGTGTGCACAGTGAAATTGATGTTTACTGACATTTACTGATAAAAATCTATTCCTTCTTACCCTATTTATATCTTTGTATGGTGGTATTATTCTTTCTGTAGGTTGTCCTTTTGACATGAGAAATATTTTGGATCTGACAATGCAATGCACTTTCCAAAGTAGTCTTTCTCCTTTTTTGCCTTTGTCCTGTATGGTGAAATAACATTCACAGTGCAAAATATTTCCAAATATTCAGGAAGTGGTGGGCCACACTGATAATCAATTACCAATGCAAGCCAAATGTTGCCTTATGACCCCTTGTTGTATGGGCACTACTCACATCACCTGCCTAATTCTTATGGCAGAATCAATGCTTGAACCTTTCCTATCTTTATACAGTGTGGTTAAGTGGATATGACTATTTCAGAAGAACTCTGAATCTCTCATTGGTTTGTTAGGACAAGTTCTGAGTTCAAATAATTTAAAGATAACTAAAAGTTTCTTTGTTTTATTTACTTTGGTCAGGTTTCATTAAGTTGCTGAGAGAAATTATAACAGTCTGTTGGTGTCTGCACAAAAGAGATAATTACCAACCTGTAATTCTTTCTCTGAGATAGAATTTGACTGGATTCCTGCTCTTGGGTCTCAGTTCTAAGCAGAAGACCAGCTGGAATCCACCTGTTTTCAAAGATTCTTGGCCTTTTGAGGCATTGGCGGACCATTCTGAGACCAACTGACAGTGCTTTAGAATTCTTTTCTAGTATATCCAGTCAGTTCCTAGAAGAATGGTAAGCAATGAACCCCTCAAATTCTAAATGTTGAGAGGAGAAGGCATTTTCCTCGGGCATCCAGAAACAAAATCTTCAGTGAAGGAGTGCCAGTGAATGAATATCAGTGTTGAACGTACACTCATTGCACATCTTCTGTTTTTCTGCCAATGATAATGGGTTGCTTTGCTTTTTGAGATAAGACCCATTTATAAAAGCTATGATATCCAGACCTTGTGATCTCTTATTCAGGGACAGAATCATTACCTATATAATAAACAAACTGGGATTCACTCACAAAGGTATTCTAAGTCCATTACATCCAGTCTGGCAATTCCATTAGTCTGCAGCTCTACTAAACACATACTAGTATAGGAACAAGAAATATGTCAAAGAAACATTATATCTCGCAGAACTCAGATTTTAGAGACCTTGCCATAGTTGCTCTGACTAGTTAAAGTCATAAGTCCAGACCGCAAGACTAGTGAGATATAGACTAAATATTGGCACGTATGTGTGTATCCCATAGGCTACTGAAATTACTAACCTCTACAGCATTTGTTTCAGATATTCCTGTCACTTAGGAAGGCATCAGTTTCTAGGAATATCCAGAAAGACAGTGAGAGGGGAGATGGCCCCTCCTTTTTTTGAGAAAAAGAAGAGGTAACGCTCCAAAGAGATCCTAGTTGGTTAGTGGGGAGTGGAGAAAGTGAAAGAATCTTTATTGCATCTCTGGAATGCAGAAATGAATGTATGTTCCCAAGATAGAAAGATAGGAAGATGATAGCAGTCCACCCAGTCTATGCAACAGTACTATAAAGAATACTGTCAGCAGCATTTTATAGAATGACACTGAATAATATGCAATTTACCAGGGGAATCATTATTCAAAACAGATATCAGGATTTCAGAAAGGTGAAAAAGAAAGATATGGGGCTCATAGGCATTACACCCTTGGAACAAAGCACTTGGAGCCATAAACCTCACTCAGAAACTGTTCCCTCAAAGAGAAATGCATAATCCCTTAAGGCTACCTGGGAACTCAATAACAAAGTGAAGAAGCAACAAGCCTGAAGTGTGGGAATGAACTGAAACCTATTAATTATGTCCTATCCAGTATCTGACAAATGACAACTAGAAATATTCATTCATAACCTATATATGTGTATGCAGTATTCCTAAATCCAGAACCCAACATTTTTAATTGAGTTCTAAATTTAGCAAAACAAGTTCTCCAATTCCTAGTTTTAATCTCACTTTTCTGTTTTGATCAGTTTCTCATGCACATGGATTATTTGGGGATGTATTTTTAAAAGTAACCTCTAAAATTGCAACTAGAATGTGTCACAAACAAGTTTCTGCATGTATTTTTGCAAGCAAACTTATATGCAAAATCTAGGATTTGTACAACACACACTTGTTAAGAACATGTAATTTAAGTGGCAAGCAGATACTATTGTCATGAACAAATGAGAGATTTTTACACAGATAATTCAAAAAAGTATGCAGAATTCTGGGTACACTGTCAGATGCTGGATCAAGCACACCTTTGAAAAATTTGCCCTTTCTGTACCTCAGTAATCAGTATATTTGTGTGTATATATGAACCTATGAAGGGTTAAGTGAGGACTGGAAAGAAAAGTTCTTTGTTTTCCAAAGGTTATTCATGGTGCAGTAGCTACAGTGCAAATATGCTATATAGCAGTTTAAAAGCATAATTTCTGAACCCAAAGAAAAATTTTTTGCTGAGGAAAAAAGATAATTTAATCTCCATTGTACCTTGGTCCCAGGCTTTTTAGGTCTATTCTGTTTAGTCATTCTGAGAAGTGAAATGATTATTGAATAGGCAATGAGAACACCAAAGTCATTCCACTTAAAAACATTATCTGAGATTGAAGTCTTAGTAATGAAAATTTTATTCATCTGATCATCAGACTCCCAAGAAATAACTATTACTCTTAACTATGCCACACTAAAAGCAATACAGATGAAACTGAGAAATGTCAATGAATCACTTCTGTTTTGTCCTATCTATGAGGAGACAGAGGTGCTTGCTGGGTAAGGTGCTGCCAGAGAATTGCATATAGACAGGTCAAACAATAATACAGAAAAGTCAAAGACAAGCAACATTTTCTAAATTCATTATATCTGGCTAAAAATTCTCATTAGTACAAGCTGTTTCTTGTAAGAATATTCAATATAAATTCATAGTAAAAAATAAGACATTATAATGAATTAGAGGCCTCAGTATTTTCTAGTTCACTTCTAAGACAATAAAAATGCCTTCTTAATAACCATATGATAAATGTTTCCCCCCATTCCTTGTCCTCGGGGCACAGAAGTTCCTAAATGTAGTTAAACTACTATGGTTCTCTTGTGCAGAGGGAGACAGGCTCCGAGAGGCTGTGGAGGAAAGACAGTGTAGTAATTGGCAATGTGGTGGAAGTGGGTCAGTAGATTTACCATTAAATGGATTCTTGAGACAAAAGCCACCCCTACCCCCCCACACACATAAGTAGTAGTGGTAGTGGAGGAGCTGCACCACCATATTTGGTGTGAGTAACCCTTTCCCACATCCCCGATTGATCCCCAGGTGAAGTCAGTTCACTTGTACTCTGCAGAAGGTATGTAGCATCTGGCCTCATATTGAACTGACACAGCATAAAATACTGGAAAACTTATTAAAATAATGGTATATTAATGAAAAGTTTCAGGGGTACTCCTATGGCAATATTTCTCTACACTATCTCATTATTTTAAGGTGGAAAGGAGATATACATAGGACAGGTCAGAGAGGGAGATCACAGGTTTTGGTGTTGAGTTATCTGCACTGAGCTGCAATCTTTTTGATGTCCACTCATCACTGGAGCTGGGCATACTATTTGTAGTGAACAACTTACTTGAGGCCAGATTATGTCTGGCCCTTACACGGGTACATAGTTGGGAGCTGCAAGGGTAATGATCACCACCTCCATCATTGGTTCTCATTGCTCTAAAATGGACCGTGTACTGAAGCATGACAGCAGCCACTCCTGTCATCCACCCCTGAAAGCACAGAATTACTCCATGTCTCCATGATTCTGGCAGTCAAGCAAAAGTTGAAACAATAATCTTTTTACAGCCCTTTACATGTATTATTTTTGCCAGATGGAAGGTTTTGTTCAGTGCCTTGCAAAACACCTTCCCTAGACTCACTGGTTTTCCCCAGGAACACATATGTGGTTGTATGTTGGGGCCTGTTTATTTTTTTAAATTACATTCATATAGATTTACTAGGCTAGAGGGACTGCCTCATTCATGAAGCTTGTCTCGTTCAGACGTAAATTTATTGATCTGAGAGGTCGCTCAGCATATAAATCTAGAAGGGCTGCAGCATTAATTTCTTTAAAATGTATGAAAGCCTCTCCTTGGTACTTAAGTAGCCATCTGAGGCCACACAGGAACGGTCATGCTGTGGTTAAGTCTCTTATTATTCCAGTCTTGCAGAGATCCTCTCGTGCCAAATGGGTAATGTATTTGCCTCACTTTGATGGATTAAACATATGACATGGAGCTGAGAGGCTGGACATGGTGCATCTTTTGATTAAAACTTTCACATTCTCACTCACTCCATAGGTAGCCACGGCAAAAGGTTAAAAACACAAAGATTTAGATGCTCTTTCAGGATGTGAACTTATTACCCATCTCAAGGGAGAAATGCAGTAAGAATATAATACTTCCTAGAAAAGGACCAGGTCAGCCAGCATGGCCCTGTGTGTTATGGTGAAATCTTAAAGCCCCAGTGAGTGTGAGAGGAATGTTTTCAATAATAAACTCTGTAACTGGGTTCAGCAGGGAAGCTGATGGTGCTTTCCTGATCTCCAGAGATTTAATTCCTCTTGGATTTAATTACATACAATAGATTTTATAGTTAATTTGCAGCTCCCCTTCTCACTCTGAAACTGACCTCTGGCACTAAAGGGGATAGAAAAATAGAGATGTTCTAGCAAGTGGTCTCACTCTTTCACAAAGCTTGTCATTTTTCCAACATTTTCATCATATCATCTACACTTGCCTGAAACCAGCTACTCTGCTGATATGTGGCATATACACTATGGCTGCTGATAGCAGACATAGAACATCCAGTATCTGGAACTACAAGACATTAAAGATCTAGCACAGTCCATGACTGCTTCAGGCATGCCACAGATTTCTAATAAATTCCCATCAACAAACAGATTAAACAGTTGAAAAATCATAGCAGAAGAGTGTGCATTCTGGAGCTAAGAGTTTCCTGGTTAGGCCAAACTCAGTTTACAAGAAAGGACCGTAGCTAGAGACATACCAGATCAGACAGCTAGGGGTCCATCTAGTCCAGTATCCTCTGTTTGACATTGGCCAGATGTTCAAGGGAAGATCTAAAAAACCCTGGGTGGGCAATTATTGAATCACTTGCCCATAGAGCAAATATATTCTAAACCCCTCACACAGAGATTGGTTTACTACTAGAAGCAGGAATATTTATATCTCTTCCATTTTTTTTAATTCCTACTATTGTAACTCTATTATTTTGTAGCCAGATCTATAGTTGGGATATAGATTATAACTGATATCTTAAAATACAACTATCTAGCAAGGTTCAGCCAGGTCAGCTACGGCATTAGAATTGTCTTTATTGTGTGAACCTCAGTGAGCACACAAGAACCCCTTACATATTGCTTTTATAGCTGTTGATGTCATCAACAATTTTATGAACACAACACACCGAATCATAGACACCATAGATATAGAAATAATGCAAAACGTCCAGCAATTACATTACTCACTCCATACCTTGCAGGGAAACCAGAAAGTATCAGTCATTATCCTTCTCATCATCATTGCCATCGTAATCACTACCACCTGCAATTGTCATCCTGGCTTCTACCACAACACCCAGCCTGGGAAAAATCTTGTATAATGTGTTATGCCAATGCCTCTTGAATCTTACACATATTAGTGAAGGTTTTTCCTTATCTGAACCTCCACACCCAACTTTGTTTGAGGTCCCCAGGTTCCTACTGGTTAATTAACCATTTACATCAAACTCATTAGCATATATGTCAATTGGTTGTCATAGTATAATTGGGATCAAACCTTGTGAGTTTCAGTTATACATGTTGCCAAGAAATATCCTGAACTATCAGTAACCTGTGTTTGTGGTTTTCTTACTTCACATCCATCAGCACCTAGCACATCTTATATGTGGCAGTGCAAACATTTTATGACTTAAGATCACTTGCCTGTTATCTAATCATGTCAAGCCTAGGCCTTAGTTCTGCTAAGCCATCCTTATCTTATATGCCTTCGGCCTGTTAGTTTTCTATTTGCATTACAGCGTTAATCATATACATACACACACACGGCTACATCTTGTTATCCAAAAATTGTGCAGGCGGAGTTTTAGAAAATGAGTAACTTTGCACTTCTCTAGGAACCTGCTATGACACTAGTAAGAGGGACTAGGTAGTAAGGAAACTTTCATTGTCTGAGAGAAAAGGAAGGGTTGTTGGGTTTTTGATTTGTTCTCTTCCCCCTCTCCAAATAATAGTAGAGGGAAATAATCTGTTACCAATACTGTTTTATCCAAATCTGTTACCAATACTGTTTTATCCAAATCTTTTCTCAAGGCTTTTGCCTTCATTCACTGCTCTCGCTTCCCCAGACATGGAGAAATTAGACTTCTGAAACTCCAGTATTTCAGGAGACTGGTGAAGTGAACTCACTTATTGTCTGGTGTCTCATCTATCTTGGGACCAACACATTTATTTTTGGTAGGTGCACCAATAAATGTGCAATAATTAGACTTTACATTTCAATATCTCAAATATTATCTTATATTTTTCAGTTATTTTATCTAAAATGTTAAAATATACTACAGAATAACTATGAAAATATATCAGGGGGTAGCCGTGTTAGTCTGTATCCACAAAAACAAGGAGTCCGATGGCCCCTTAAAGACTAACAGATTTATTTGGGCATAAGCTTTTGTGGGTAAAAGAACAAAATATACAAGTTAAAACAGAAATGTATGCAATTAAATTATGTATAATTCCTTAGCTAGGTCTGTTCTTAAACAAATATTGTTACAAAAATATAGATTAAAAAACAGTAAACAAAACACTATGGGACAAAAATTCTTACCCTTATCAACTGATAAAGTGTTTCTTAAGAAAGTCTACTGCATTTTCCTTTCATGTAGGACAGAATGACAGCTTTTCTATAACTCTCAAGGCCAAGTTCTGCCTTCATTTGAGTCCTGCCTTTGACTGCCTCATTGGGATTTTAGTCTCTTATTTTAATATTCTTCTCTTTTTGAAATACATTGCATGTTTAAAACATTAAGTTTTATTTTGTCTCACTCTTAATACAGGATAATTAATAATTTCACTTCTTTCTTTGAAGAAACTTCTAAATGATTAACAAAAAAACTGAATTTAGTCCTTTGTGGAATTTGCCATACATTTCTTGCAGATACATTAAACCATTACCCGTAATTCCAATTTCTCCCTGTTACGTATTCTTATGTCATATGGAGGGTATAGATTAGGTGGATTTCCTCTTTCAGATGAATTTGGGTTGTTTTGAAACTCAAAATTCTTGAGTAAAGCAGTTCCCTTAACTGTTTAACCACCTCTCTATTGTTCGTATCTATTTTGCAGAGTCCTATCAAATAATGTATTTGATTGTCATTCATACAGTAAAAATTGCAAGAATTTTGCTACATAGACAAAAGGGGCCAGGTTGGGTTCGCTAAGGTCACTTTGTACAGCATAAAGTTATGCAAAGTCATGGCACTAGCGGCTAAGGGCCAGGGTGCTGTAACTGGCTCCCTGAAACCTCCACTCTCCAGTATGTCCAAGAACAGCTTTGGGTTAGTGGAGTTTCAGGGCTGAAGTATATAACAGAATATCTGTGTTACCTCCAAAACAGTCCATTGAAATACCTATGAACTTGGCAGAGTTATGTTGCTACGCTACTTAAAATGATTCTTTGCACTTCAAGTTTCTACCATTATTATTTTATTTATTGTTTGTATTGCAGTAGCACATAGAGACTCCGTTGGAGATTGGGGCCCCATTGCGCTAAGTCCTGTACCAATAGTCATTACTGTGAAGAGCTACTCATACAGATAGTGAAGAAAGATAAAAGGTGGGTGGGGAAGCAGAGGCAAAAAAGGTGTAGTAACTTGCCAAAGTCATACAGAAGGTCAGTGGCAGAGCCAAGGAGAGAATCCAGTCCCTGAATCCCATGTCCCCAGTGCTCTGCTCATGCTGAATCTACCACCCAATGAGGGGCTTGGAAGTGTTCAAAAGCAAGGCTGCAACATTGTTTTTATAGTGAGAAAAACATCTTTTTTTTCATTCTTCTACATTCTCAGAAGTGACTTAACAATTTTTGCTCAAACTTAAAAAAAATGTCTCTGCTGAGAGCAAATATGCCTAAATGCCTCTCATTATAATTACTGCTGCCCTCATATGAGTCGGCTCAGCATCTGTGGAAAGGGGCTCAACTACAGGGAGAAAACATTTTGCTTAATCACCACTCCCAAAGGAGCTCTGTGGGTCAGTTTCCAACCATGGTATGGGTGAGTGTCTCCTCTTCCTATACTTGTCAGGTATAGGAGCATTCAGGTGTCGAGTTGACATACACAGCAATAAGAGGCCAGGTCCAGGATTCAGTTCTGCAGAATCCAGGTCCAGGATTTGGCCCTTTTTCATTGCATGACTTGCTAAAAATGCTTGACTTTTGCAAAGTTCTGAGAAAGCTACTGGATCATACATTAGCTGAGACCAAGACTACATGAAATTGCATGCAAAAGAGCATGTTTTTTGAAACAGCTCCAAACAAAATCCATGCAATTGATTTTTCTGGAATATCTTGGCACATAAGGATTAGTTACTGAAGTGGCAACCTTTATTCTAGTTTTCCATGTCTTTGATGGTTTGTATTACACCCTCACTATTATTTGAACATATTCTTTGTATTTACATATTCTGCACAGATCAGTTGCATTATGTGTAACCTTTGTTTTGGGAGAAACCAACTTGAATCATGAAAGGGCTTGAGAGTGCTATTTTATTTTAATATTAAACTTTATTTTTAAAAAGAGGAATTCCTTTATAGACACTATTTAGAACCAGCCTTTAGCCATGACAGAATATCAGAGATATGGCTCTCTAAGAGGCTTGCTAAACGTGTGTCTGACTCCTACCCTTGTAGTAATATGTAATGTCTTCAAAGGCTTCTAATCTCCCTTCAGATTTGAGGGATGTATTGGTCTGAAAAACTGACACTTTTCTAAATAAATAAAACTGTAACAGAATAGTAATCTCTAATCCATTTCTTATTTCAATGTAAGGGAATGAGGGCATTTTAGATTCCACTCTAATGAAAATGAACCAACTCCTGAGTTCCTTGCCCAGTTTTCATTTGCTCTTTATGGACACAAATTCAATGGGAATTTGTCTGACAAAACTTTATAGGGGAGAAAAAAATCTTAGAATTCTATGGGGGAAACTCTGCCAAGAGAATCTATGTTTGGACCCAGATGCAGCTCTGACTCCAAACCTTGTGGATCCCCTATAATCCACAGAAGGCAAAGGTCATCTGTGTGGAGTCTCTGTGCCTTTGAGTCAGTTCTGGGTCCCCAGCACCTCACTTTTCTCCATTACAATGGACCTGTCAGGAATTACCTTGGCAACAGCTACCCAAAGATTCCCCTTCAAGTGGTAATGGTAATAAAACCCCAGCTTGTACAAACTTTCCTTTCCAATCTCCTTCAGTGAGGGAACAGTGACTCCACTGACTGCCCATCTCTTACCACTTACCTCAGCACAGATCCTGACCCCACACAGAGCTCTTTCAGAGCCCTGACAGGGATGCCACAGAAGAGGCCACACTTCCCCTGCCTTCTGCACAAAGGGTTTTCCTCCATGCACAGATAAGTAGGGTACAAACCAGTCCTGAGAAAGGACCTCTAGAGTATTGCCCAGAGTTTAATTTTACAAATCTATGTGGATGCTCTCACGGTACAAATATTTCTGGCCTTTTAATAGCCTTTGTCCCAGCAGAGTACTAGCTATTTTCTCCCTTTTTGCAGATGAAGCAAATTAGCATTGTCATTCCACAGATGAGTCACTCAAATTTGTTACTCAAGGGGGATATTTATACTTGTTTAGCAAATCCTCTACATTAAGCTCACTAAAAACACATTGACTTCATTAACATTTAGAAAGGGATTTAAAGTAGGCCAATTACCTGTGCTGTCATCCTATATTAATACCAAACAGCTAAGTATTCATTAATAATCTGATTCTGTTGTCTCTTGTTCTACATGCTGATGTCAAACCATCCATAATTTTTTGTTTTGGGGGGTTCTTTTATTGTACTTGTAGTTTATTCACCTAACATTAATGCATTGAGTCAAATTGTTCCTTACATTCCACTCACATATCTCCTTTAATGGGGATTAATTTAGTAGGAAGTTAACTAATGGGCAGGGATTGAATGTAGCTAAGGTTTATTTGACATTTTATACCAGCGAGAGGAGGGGAGAATGTTGGAAACAGGGAGTGGAGGGAGAACAAAGGGTAGAATCAACAGAATGTGGAGGTGGAGAAAAAAACACGTTAAATCTCCCCCCCCCCAAAACCCTATGAACCCAATATCACCTCAGTCACCAGCTTCTACATTTATATTACTTTATGCCATCCCCTGTCTGTTTTGTTTGTTTGTTTGTTTACTAATTAGACTCTAAACTCTTCAGGGTGTTGAACTGCCTAATTATACTTGTAATGAGCCTTGTACACCATTGGGTCCTGTGAAACAAATAATAAATAATAATAGTAATGTGGCAATAATGTGTTATGCATGTGGCCTTGTATGCCAACCTCGTCATGGGTCACCTTGAGGAAGAATTTCTGGGAAAATGTACCACAAAACCAATGATATGCCTGAAAAACATCAATGATATGTTCATGCTTGGAATGGAAGACCTAAACTCCCTCACAGATTTCCACCACAACTTCAACAACCACCACACATCAAACTCTCCGTAGTACACCTGCAATAACTTTCTGGACACCATGGTGATGAGCTTCAACAATGGAACTCTACAAGTGACTATTTGATAGGGACCAGATCCTGAACCTTCAAACAACCCCCCAACCTCACCAAGCCCATCTTTAAAAGGGAACTTCTCACAGACCAGGACACGCCAACTCAAAGTGGCCCCAGACCATGCCACTGTAACAGATGCAAACCCCGTAGACATATCTCCAATGATATGATGATCAATACCTTGCAGAACACACCTTTCATGATTCCTGGGTCCTATACGTTTATCAAAACATGTGGTGTGCCTTATGCAGTTCATCAAATCCCCAATAACAACTCTGTGGGTGAAACCAGACAATCACTACGCTCACACAGAAAAAAGATAAAAGACAAAAAACCCATATCACTCATGGGTGAACACTTCTCACAAAGTGATCACTCCATATCTGATCTTTCAACACTTGTCCTCAAAGGCAACCTGCACAATACCTTCAACAGGCAAGCCTGGGAACTTAAATTCATTACTCTGCTAGACATGAGGGATACTGGTTTTATGGCCCATTACAACAATTTGTAATACACACTTCAAAACCTTTATACATAACAAACTAACCCCCAATTGCCCTCTTTATTTCAAGTGACTGCTTCCAACATGTGTTACCTGTTCTGTTTAACAATCTATCCCAACTTGTATTTAACTCAGATACTCTCCTTCCTTCCCCAGAACTGATGAAGAACTCTGTGTAGTTTGAAAGCTTGTACCTTCCACCAACAGAAGTTGGTCCAGTAAAAGATATCACCACACCTACCTTGCTTGTCAATGGCATACTTATTGTTAAAATAGCTCCTCAATTGCTTAGCATGTCTCCTCCTTCATGATATTGTTCATTGGAATAATAATGGTGGACTTTAGAGCTGGTTGAAAAATGCAAAACATTTTTCCACACAAAAACTAATCAAATGTTTTCATTTAAATTTAGAATTTTTGGAAAGTTTCAATGACCTATAAAGTTGCTGAAAAGGAGAAATTATGTCTGCAAAATATTTTCAGCAAAAAATTAAAATATTTTCACTCAGCTCTAGTGAGCCGAATGAAGGTTACTATGGGACAAAATTCTGACCAACCCCTTCATGAGTGAAACATGACAGGGGAGGAAGGATGAAAGAAGCTACCCTCTCACCTCCCTGTACAATGATTGACCAGATTCCCAACAGAGAGAATTGCTGCTCCCTCTGAGCACTAGAAAGCGGGTGGGAGGAACCTTTACAGAACTGGCCATTATTATGCTCCCCTCTTGTTGTGGATGCTACAGCAGACATGCTGGTGTACACTGCAGGGAGCCCCACTCAGGAATTCTGGCTGAGTCTACCCAAATTTCTTCTGAGAAGTTCAGGTTCTGCATACCTCTCAGCTCATCTTCTAACATGCATCTCGGCAAAGTGCATTCAACTTTCTATCAAACTTATTTCTTAAAAGGTGAGTTGTAATGTAATTGATCCCAAATGGTGACAATATATTATACATTTTTACAATAGCTAGTTAAAATTAGAAAACTGCTTCCATTATCTTCCTGATCTTCTTTATGGCCCTTGGTTCCATTGTACCATTATATTTACAAAAGCCAATATTCATTTCCAGCCAGTGTTTGTCTGCATAAACTCAGCTACCTACTGACTTTAAATGCCATTTAAACAAGTAATCCTAGCTATTTGTGATAGCTTCAGTGTTTGCCCTTTCAATAAACTTTTTTTTTCCAATATGTGGGCACTTGCACTTTCACCTGTGGTTAAAATCTGCTCCTGCTACTTAGAGAGGCAACAGCTTTGCTACAAGAGCTGCAATCTGTAAAGAATTCCAGTTTGTTTCATTATTATTATTATTATTACCCTCCCCATCTATCACTCTAGAAATTGATATTCTTCATCTGATCTGCATAGGTCATCTTACAGGGTCACTGCCTGTGTTACATTAAACCAGTGTTTTGCAGCTAACCTGGCTAACAAGGTTAACTGGAAATGTGACAAGCAGAAGAGAGAATCTGGGCACATGGTACATATTATTTTGTTTAGGAATTAATACAGATTTCTTTGTGGCAAAAGGACCCTCCATGTACAAAAACACACAAACACACTATTTTGACAAGAACAAAATCCTTCTGGCTTCTCAGTCCTTTATGAATGTGAAAACTCCTAATGTCCCTTGGGAGACCCAATCATCTCCCCCTGTATTACAGCAAACTCATTTAGAAAATGACCTATTTGCCTGAAAGGGAAAGACCAAATCTATTTTGGTTGCGGCTGAAAAATGAGACTTAGGAGAAGTACTTTATATATGTAACAGTCAATATGCCATCTGCCTCTGCTGCTCCTTTGAACCTGGCTCTGCTGATTGTTTCTGTAAAGGGCAGCAAAAAACTAACACACTCTTGGACCTGTAAAATAACAACAATTAAAAGATGACTAATAATTAATAAAGCACCCACAGCGCAGCTAGCCCATAGATTGTGATGGATATCTATTTTGTAATATATGTACTCCCTGTTTACACTTGTAGAAATAAAACATAACACTTGATTGAACATCTAAATGATTAGGTGAATCCTTTAAAAAGTATTACGAATTTGGGGCCAACAGTGACCCAAACTAAAATAAATAAATAAGTACAATTTCTCAACTGAGTTCCAGCCACTTCATGCTGCTCCCACATTGCCAAGGGACCTGGCATAGTCAGCCGTGGAGGTGTCATCCCGGTGTGGGGGCTCCTCTGGGAGTAACCATGTGTTGTGAAAGAGTCTGTGCCACTACCCTACACCCGCCTAATGCAGGGTGTAACTAGAGAAAAAGGGGTATGCTGTGGCTTCCTTGTATCCCAATGATCCCTTGTTGCCTTAATGGCCCCTTAAGGTCACTGACAGCACAAGGTGAAGTAGCCCTCAGGCATCTCTAATTAATACCAGAAGGCTGCTTCAGTTTACACTGGGATTGCCTGGTGCTCAGTCACAGGATCAGTGTGGTTTAAAGCCACCTTTATGCACTCACTTACACCCTCCAAGTTGTTCTGTGTGCTCCTTAACCACAGCCAGCAGCCAAACCTTTCTGTCTGTGCCCAGCATTCAGATCAACAGTGCCAGAGTGAAATCTGCTGGTTCACCCCAAACAGGAGCCCTTGTCTCAGTGCCAGGTCTTCAGATCCTTTGGGGGTTGTTTATTTATTTATTTAAACTGTGGTCATTCCAGAGTGTCCAAAAAGGAATTTAGAGAGACAAGGTGGGTGAGGTAATATCTTTATTGGACCAACTTCTGTTAGTGAGAGAGACAAGCTTTTGAGCTTACACAGAGCTCTTCTTCATATATTACCTCACCCACCTTGTCTCTCTAAAATCCTGGGACTGACAGGGCTACAACAACACTGACTCCATAAAGAAATTATCATTTTTGTGAGGCAATCATCAGATGTTCCATTATCAGCATGTAAGATATTAGACTGAGAAGTTGTACTAAAATACTAATTTTAGCTCTCTTGAGTAATTACATGTAATAACTGATATATTTGTAAATTTCATCCAGCATGAAATCCATTTCTGCCAGCAAACACAGCTGTTCAGAGAAAAGATACTGAGTGTAACTCTTTCTCCTGAACAGAATCGTGACTTTGTCCCAGGTGGAATTCTGAAATTTTTAGCACTGAAACAGTAAAATTACCCTCTTCTGTTTTGTGGTTTTTGGTCAAAATGTAAAGCAAGTCTGAAAAATGCTTTGTTTTTCATTAACTGAAGAAGACCAATCGTAATTTTCACTGTTGGTGAGAATATTTCTATTCACTGTTGTAAATACAGTCAATATATTCTTCTGGCTAATTGGATTTTGCCTGGATGGAGGTAATCATGAGCTTTCAAAACTATTAAAATGTATATTTGTGGAGCAAATATGCAGACCAAATAAAGCTAGAAAAAATAAACCTACTGACATCAAAAACTTCTCCAAATCAAATTAAAACTCATGCACACATGACTCTCCAAGGTCAAGTGCCTCTGTTTAATGCTGAGAGTAATCTAATAGTAAAGTGAAGACCAACCAGGTGATGATTATCTGCTTTCCAGGTCCATTTAATTCCTTTTATCTTTTGCCTCTAGCTCATGATTTCTGAGTGGGTTAAAACAATGTGAATTACAACATTTTGAACTGAGCATTATTTTATGTTTATATTTATTAGAATTAAGCCAATTAAGCCAACAAATGAAGCCTATTTTTATCTTTCACTTGTTATCTAGAATTTTTTTAAAAATATCAAAAAAAGTTTGGCTTAAGTATTTGAACTGGGTTGTTTTGTTGTGGTTGTCAGATAACTCACATGGTATTATTTCTCTTCCATGACTGGATGAGCATGTAACACTTCCAGTGGGAATACTCACGTGAAAACTCAAATTTGGGGTTTTTTGTGAGTTCCCAAGGGTCTTGAAATGTGTGTTGTGAGGGGTATGGATCATCATAGCAGTGAAGATACATCTATAGGCAGGGTCTGGTTCTATTTTGAGTTGGTGCGTCCTGGTCTGTGTGGAGCTTGCTTCTGATGATGAGCTTGGAGAGGTTGGGAGGGTTGTTTGTAGGCTGGAAGAGAGGTTCAGGGAAGATTTCTTTCAGGATGTAGTCACCATCAATTATCTTTTGTAATTGTTTAATGATACCCCATATGGGTTGTACCACCCAGTGTAGGATGGTAGGTGACAAGATCCCTGGGTCCTACATATGCCTATCACAACATGTGGTGTTCTTCATCAAGTGCGCCAAATGCTCCAGCAACAACTATGTGGGTGAAACCAGACAATCACTACACTCTAGAGTGAACTCACACAGAAAAATGATAAAAGACAAAAACACCACATCACCTGTGGGGGAATACTTTTCACAAAGGGATCACCCTATATCTGACCTATCACTCCTCATCCTCAAAGGAAATCTTCACAATGCCTTCAAAAGATGAGTCTGGGAGCTTATATTCATCATTTTGCCAGTCACTAAAAATCATGGACTTAATAAAGACACTGGATCTATGGTTATTACAATAATGTATAACCCAATCACCCCATCCCAGCATTTTTCCCCATCTCCTTTGTCCCTTATGACAGGAGACGTGTTGAGTGGCCACCTTTCTTGAATGGTCCCTTGAAATATGTCTTAACTACTTATGATAAACAATCCATTCCATCTTGTATTTAATTGTGACATGCTGAGTATATTTCCCAGACCTGAAGAAGAGCTCTGTGTAAGCTCGAAAGCTTGTCTCTCTCACCAACAGAAGTTGGTCCAATAAAAGATATTATCTCATCTGCCTTGTCTCTCTATTATCCTGGGACCAACCCGGCTACAATAACACTGCATACAAATAAGCTATGGAGGTATTTTATTCATTGGCTGTATCTGCAATGCTGATTTACCTGCCTCGTTCATTTCAGAATATTCAAGATTCTAGATTTTCTTTGTTCTATTCAAATAACACTTGAATTATTTATTTAGCTAGGGGTCTTTCTTTTTCTTTTCTTTTCTTTTCTTTCTTTTTGTTGTTGTTGTTGTTGTTGCTTTCTAGTCCCCGTCCTGTCTATTTTAACCAGAGTTGTATTAATCCTGTAAGGTTCAGTCTATGCTTATATTCCAGCAGTTCAGGAGGAAAGAAACTGAGTGTGAACTAATCACTCCGTGTTCATTTGTAAAGTTCAAATTTGATAAATTCAGTACACCAATGGAAAATTTTACTTCAACTCCAGGATCTCCCTAATTACTATTAGTGTCTTCAAGGGTTCCTGCAGTGGTGGATTAAAGCACAGGCCCATGGGCCCTGGCCAATTTGGGGGGGCTAGCAGGAGCGCCGGAACCTGGGTAGAAGGGGGGGGGACCACCAGCACAAGAACTGTGGCCTCACCCCTGCTCCTCCTCTTTCCTGCAAAGCCCCGCCTCCTGGCCAGGTCAGAAGCTGAAGCTGGGCAGTGGTAAGAGCTGCCCAGGCTACTGGGGGGAGCCCCAGACCTTCCATGTGCCTGGGTGGAGGCCTGGGTGCCCGAGAGCAGTGCTTGGCCCTGCCCCCTGGAGTGTGCCTCTGTGGGTGGGACCCAGTGGTGAGGAGCTCTGGTCCAGCCTCCTGCCCTCTTTCTAGGGCCTGCAGACATGCTCTGCAGGGAGAGGAGGCTCTGCACCAGCCTGGGAGGCAGCAGGGAGGCCCAGGTAGGTCACGTGCAGCAAGGAACCTGGCAGGGAGGACTTGTCCGTGCAGCTCCTGCTGCTACTGGTCCAGCCTCAGTGGCCACCACACTCCATCCAAGCTCACTCAGTGCTTGCACCTGGCTCCCACTGCCAGGCTGTCCCTGACGGGTTCCACTGCTGCCAGGCTGCCCCCGCTGAGTCCCTCGTGCTCCCAGTGATGGGCTTCCCTTCCTGACTCCTGGGATTTGTGCCTGAGGCAGCAACCACATGCAGGCACTACTTCTCCTCTCGCCTCTTGCCTGAGGCTTGCCATTTGGGGGAGGCAACAACCCTCTGCCCCTCCCAAATTACACCTATGCTGCCACTGTTCCACGCCTGCCTGAGGCTACTATGCCCATTTTAAAAAAGTGGACAGGCATGACCCTCCCACTTTTAAAAGAGGACAGAGCAAGGCCTCCCTGGCCCCCACGAATCTGGCGCCCCAGTCCCAAATGCTGGTGGCCCTAAATGTTCTCTGTGTTCAATGCCCCAATAAATCTTAATCTGCATTTAGTTTCCTGGTATACTTCTCCTGCTTCCTGGGTATCATCCATCATACCTGTGGTTTTCTTCTGCCTTAATGACAAAGTCACTGCTCTTGTGGGAGATCAGGAAGTATTATGATTACCCTCCACCACACCTAACATCAGCATATGGTAGCAGGAGATTGAGATATACCCTTTCTTACTGTCCTGTGTGTGTTTTGACAGGCCCCATCTGTCTTCATTTTTATGCCATGTTCATCACTGAGCGCCTGTCAAATTTTAGAAGAAGCACCTGATATCTCCGTTCTTAGCTGAGCCCCAGCAGAGTTGTTTTTTTCTACTACTAATAATAAAATTTTCAAGATTATGTGATTACTATGGGATTAAACTGGGCCAAAGATGTACATTCCAATATCAATGACGTTTGGGGCTATTCTGGTGTCTTCTAGAACTGGGTTCCACAGTCATGGGCCAGAGGCCATGAAACCATATCAGAGCCCTGAAGTATCCTGGCTCCTTAGAAGATCACTGTGATATGGCAGGGAAGTTTAGCTTCCTGAAGAATAAATACAAGGGAGCAACCAGCAGTATTCCCTCTACTCAAGCTCTGGGAAGAAAACCACCCAGAAGGCATTTTATTTTTTTATTATTAGATATTGTTGTGTCTGGCAACACATGAGGCAGCCCTGTCTTTCCACCTCCGTCTGCCACATTTCTTGCTCCATTATAGTTAGTTTTCATGACGGCAGTACCTTCCTCAATGGTTTTCTGATATGTAACCTGTTGCCCTCCTCTTTTCCATCTTCCAATAGATGGTATCCAAGCAAGGGCTTATCTAGCAGTATGGTTTTTTGACATCTATACACAGGCGCCGACTTTCTAATGTGCTGGGGTATGCCCAACCCCCGACTCTGCCCCAGGCCCTGCCCCCACTCCATCCTTCCCCCAAGGCTCCATCCCCACCCACCTCTTCCCACCCCTGCTCTGCCCCTGCCCCGCCTCTTCCTGACCCATTCCTCCCCCTCCCCTGAGCGCGCCATGTCCTTGCTCTTCCCACCTTTCCCCCAGAGCCTCCTGCACACCTCAAAACAACTGATTGCAGTGGGTAGGAGGCGTGGGGAGGATGGTGGAGGTGCTGATCGGCAGAGCTCAGTGGTGGGCAGGAAGCACTGGCGGGAGGGGGAAGGTTCTGATAGAGGGGCTGCCAGTGGGTGCTCAGCACCCACCATTTTCCCTATGGGTGCTCCAGCCCTGAAACATCCATAGAGTCAGCACCTATACATCTATATATGTCCAAACCACTTCAGCCTTCTTTCTTGAATTATTGTCTTTACAGTCTGTTGGCCAGTCCTTTCTAACACATCACTGTTGGTTCCTTTTATCCCACCAGTAGACACCAAGTATTCTCACAAACATCTCTGATGGTATGCATTAAGTTTCCTGGTGTCAGTTTCTAGCATTTGCCTTATAATTAATGGAAATATCCCATCTCTTAGAACTGGAAGGGACCTTGAAAGGTCATCAAGTCCAGCCCCCTGCCTTCACTAGCAGGACCAAGTACTGATTTTGCCTCAGATCCCCAAATGGCCTCCTCAAGGATTGAACTCACAACCCTAGGTTTAGCAGGCCAATGCTCAAACCACTGAGCTATCCCTCCCCGCTTGTTTCAGGAGCAGATGACAATGTGGGTATCACAATGATATTGTATTACTTTATCTTGGTTCTTCTGTGAATCTCCTTTTTCTTTTTCTTCAGATATTTGCCAGTCTCAAAAAGACTTTCTTTCCAATTCTTGCTTCCACTACATTATAGAGCCGGGCCACCAGCACTAATTGTGTTTCCAAGATATACAGACATGTTAGCCATGCTGTATTCTTCACTATCTATCACATGTGCACCATTATTGCTGACTCCCCTTTCAGCAATTATGACTTTTGTTTTCTTTTTGGCAACTTCACATATGACATTGGTAGTGGTCTTTTTCACAGCATCATTGTCTGTGTCCAAACAGAACAATGTCACTTGTACAGCCAAGATCTTGAAGTTTTCCTCTTCTCCATATAATTCCTGTATTTTCCTTTGATGTTGCTTTTCAGATCATATAATCTATCACAAGGTATTGGAAGAGAGCAGAAGGGTGCTGGCTGCCAAACCTCACCTCTCCCCTCAGAGACATCTTCCTGAGGAAAAGTAGAGAAGAGAGGTAAATTGGTTTTATAGAGTTTAAGGCCAGAAAGGACCATTAGATCACCTAGTCTGACTTCTGTATATCACAAGCTTTTAAATTTCACCATCATACTCCTATATTGAGCCCAATAACTTGAGTTAGACTAAAGCATTTCAGTCCTCAGGAGGCTGTGTGCCGCAGAAGAGATGGAGGTGCCACCAATGCTCAAAGCCCCTACAACGGGAAGGAATTGATTAGATGAAATATGCCTAGATGATCCTACTAGGCTATCCACACTCCATGGCACAAAGGAAGGTGCAAAACTCCCCAAGATCCCATCCAATCTGGCCTGGGAGAAAATTCCTTCCTGACCAAATCTGGCAATCAGTATGACCCTGAGAATGCGAGCAAGAACCAGCCAGCCAAGCATCTAGAAAGGAAATTCTCTGTACTGCCTTAAAGCATTGGTTCACCATGAGTGAGGTGAAAGGAGGAGGAAATTCATCAACTTCATCACCATTCCGACTTCCTTCCCCCAAGTTCATGAAAAAAAGAGAACATCAAACCAAGGCTCATTTCAGTCAGATTCAGTGTTTGCCATGCATATTTAATCTCATAGAGTTCTAATCTTAATTATTTCCCCAAGCTATGTAAAAATAGATTGGTACATATCAGCACTTGTCTTCAATGAAATGAAGGGAACTACTTGTAGAAGGGCAGCTTTGTAAGGATTGTAGGATCAGGCCCTTCATCTCCGTTTATCATTCTGCAATGTTATGAATTAGAGAGGACCACGTTAGTACTAACTGGGTGTTGGCCATTTAAACAGCTAATTCATAAGGTTCTACTGGTAAATATATCACATCAGTATAGGACTCCAGTGTCCTTTTTAAACTTGCCTTTTTAATAGCGTGTACTGGGTTAAACAATACGTAAACTGTTTTTCAGAGAGATGTCTTCACTAATGTACTGTGTGTTGTTTGCAATAATAATACTGATAAACCCTTCCAAAATATGTTCTATGTAATCAAGTTATTTGGAACTGACTGTGATCCTGAGATGACTTCTTGGAATCTCAGGCAAATAACAAACCACTTGAACCTTCACAGTCATTCTTCTTCAGATTGTTCTCATAGCATGTGAGGAAAATGGTGTGGAAAGGGAATTTTAGGAATGTTTCATTAGCCAAAGCAGGATAAAGAAAATATATTAAAGGAGGCCTTTAGGCTATTTGACCTATTATTTTCACTGGTCTTGCTTTTAAAAAGGTCAAAAATCTTGGGAGTGTAACAGAGGTGAATACACAGAGGGGATGAAAGATCTTTTGAGTCCTTCAAAGCTTGGAAATGTTATCCTTTTGTCATCTGGAGAAAAAAATGTTTGAAGGCTAGTGAATGAGAAGACTCCAAATTGAACCATTAATGCCAACCAGGCCAGGTGCCAGGGAATTTAGCCGTGTTTACTGATCCCCTCCCTGATAAGAGCTGGCAATAAAAGCCCACTGTTCATTTATAGTAACAATGAGGAAATCTCTCTTTGCACTGAACCTGTCATGCTGGCTGCTCTGCCAGGATGTTACCTGCTGAGGGGCAGTGCTGCACAGCTCGGCAGGGTAGCAGCCCATGACAGGCTATCAGTCAATGGCCTCACATCTACCCAACTGACTTTTATGAGAAAAGGAAAAAGCTCAGCAGGAGAAAACAGACAAATGAGGGAATGAGGGGTCAAATATTTATAGCAGAGCACAAGAGGTCTGAACTCCCATGGCAAATGGAGCAGGGTGGCAAGGAAAACAAAATATGGAGAAAAGTGTAAACATACACCAATTCACTGTAGAGTTCAGTGTAACGTTCTCAAATAGGATAATTAGCAATGCTGATAAGTCATGGATGGTACAAATCACAGGTATCATCACTTCAGACTTTTGTGTTTGATCACCAGGATTGTCTTTAAAGCTAACAGGAATCTTCCCTGATGCTGCTTTTCTGCAGCAGGAACTGGCTGAATTCTAAAATTCAAGCACTGAGCTGCTGTTCAGTGAAGGAAAGAGCTGACAGAGAGGAACTGATAATAGATATGATAGTAACTGAGAAGATACAAATTTGAATAATCAATTGAAACTGGCCAATATGAAGTCTGGGGATCACATATTTTATAGTATATTTGCAGCAAGCTGCATTCTGTTCCTTCAAAAAATATAACAAGAAAAATCTGTATGCTAACATTAAGAACTGCCTACAAGAAATTCATAACAAAAATGCCATTTGGTGACTCCAGGGTTAAGGAACAATTCCTGGTCCCATGCAAGTCCATTTCACTTCATTGGTGCAGCAGCAAGTCCCCAAAAAATAATTCAAATATGACATATACACAGTACATACACTTGTGAATACATCTAAACAACCTGGCACAACATCACATTAAAAACAAAGAAACAAAACTAATCTGGAGGAATATAGATTATAAATCACTCTACAGAGGCGTACCAAGTACCTTCCTATAGATCCTCACAAAGAAATGGGTCAGATTAGGGTTGGAATCCCATAAATATTCATACCTATATGGGTGAAGAATAACATACTTGATTGAAATTAGAGCAAGGCAAATATTTTTGTCCTTTTGTTCTTTTATTAAAAAAGCATATTTGGCTACATCAATATATGCCATGAATTCACGTTGGTTTTACTGAATTTTTTTGGTAAAACAAACAATAACAACAAAAAACACTGGGGGGAAAAGTTACATTTAGACATTTTTGAAACAAAATGTTTCAATTTTTTGGTTTTAAATTACTTTTCATTTCAAAATATCCTAACATTATATTTAAAAATATTAATCATCAATAAATGCTCAAAATTGAATAATTTGACACCAAAAATTTTTTTGGAATTGCCAGCCAACTGAAAAATCCATTATTCACACAGCCTTAGTTGAGATGCCCATCCAAGACTTTCTATTTCAATAAAGATATCAAAGTAACAGATCAAATTTTTCAGCCCTCTTGCATCTGTCACTGTGCATGAGAATGGAGTCACATTTTGGCAGGAGATTGATTGGTGGTGTTATCACCACCTTCTGACAGGGCAGGAGAGCTTTTAATTCCATTTGACAGAGACTGCCTAGGAGAAAGAACAGGAGTACTTGTGGCACCTTAGAGATTAACAAATTTATTAGAGCATAAGCTTTCGTGGACTACAGCCCACTTCTTCGGATGCATTTCGTGGGCTATAGTCCACGAAAGCTTATGCTCTAATAAATGTGTTAGTCTCTAAGGTGCCACAAGTACTCCTGTTCTTTTTGTGGATACAGACTAACACTCTGAAACCTGCCTAGGAGAAGTGCATCTCCTGAATCCTTCTCTTCCCTAACCTGCACATTGCTTTATAGGTCTCAAGGTGGCTTGTGCCACATCTCCCTCAGTCCAGGTGAACTTTTTGACAAAACTATAGCCTGGATGGTGCCAGAGGACACCAAGTGAACCAGGCTCAATAGGCAGTTGGCAGTATTCTATACTGATCCCTAAAGCTGAAAGAGAAACTAGAATGCAACTGTCATCAGTTTTGCCTCATTTAGCTACACTCATAAGAATTCCATCTGACATCTCAGACACACAATGCTTTTCATAAAAGAAACCAAGATGCTCTTTTGTTCACAGAAACACTCATGGCTTGAACAGTTTTCAAATTTATCTCACTTTCTATATATTCCAAAAAGCTACTATTTTACTTTGAAGCCTTTTTCTGAATGGTAGCCTTCTGCCTGAAATTTATACCTTGGAAACAAATACATATTTTACAGTCAACTTCTTCATCTTTGCCTTACACCATCAATTGAGGTTGGTATCTTTTGTTCTTCATTTCCAAGCATTCTTGTCAAGTGCACGTGACCCAGCCATCTCAGTCAATATTCTCTCAGCTTTTCCACAATGGCTCAGACTGTTTTATTACACAGCATATCAGCTCTCACCTTACCCAACATCCATCCGAGCAAGTGTGACATAGTAATTCTTTTCTCTTCCTCACTGGCCAGCATTCTGAACCATATGGCATGCCTGGCCTTATCATAATCTTATGCACTTTGCTCTTTAGTTTGCTTGACATATGCTTATTGCAGAGAATTCCCATCAACTCCCTCCATTTACACCAAGTGCTCTTCATGTGGCTTCTAACATCCAAATCCCCTTCATGGCTCAACATGGCTGAACCAAGGTATTAAAATTGTTGCATGACTTTATTCCTATACAATTTAGTTGTATTGGCTTCTCGTTGTCCCTCTTGATAAAGCATCACACGTATTCCATCTTTTATCTGCTGATTTGTAAGCCATTTTCTTCTAATGCAGCCCTCCATAGTTCTGGGTCCCTTTCCAGTTTGTATTTATCTTCACAGCACAATATAACGTCACTGGCAAAAAGCTTGCTCCATGGAGTCTCGCCCCTAATCTCCTACATCAACGTACCCATTACAGTTACTAATAGGTATGGGTGTAAGACTGATTCTTGATGTAAACATACACTGTACTGAAGGACTCACCGAAGCTGCAGCTGCTTCTCACTACTGTTGTGCTACTTTTGTACATGTCCATGATACTTCGAACATCTCTGACTGTTGTGCAATTGCAGGCACCACCACAACTGTTCTCTAGGAACTATGTTATAAGCCTTTCCTACATTTTACAGTCAATTGTGGGTATGATTTATTTAAGTTAACAGCAACAGTGCAAAACATGTTTTACTCAAAGAAAACTGGTTTAATGGTATAACTGATTGGCTCCTAAATCTCTCAGATACAATTTCCCCAATGGGGAGGAAAAATATGAACAAGAAACCTCACCATGGGTTCAGCACAGGAGTTATTCAGAAATAATTATGCTTAGCTTTTATATAGCACTCCAGAGAACTGTTGCTACATATACTTGCAAAGTATTCTCATTCCATCGATTTCATTAGAACAGCCTAGAATCACAAAGAGAGAAAAGGATCCATGAGCTAAAGAGATGAGCTTCAAAACTGTGACTCCAACGCAGAGAAAAAATAAAAATAAAATGCAGCAGCTGCCCCTCCCAACTCTAAAATCACCATCTATTTTTATTACAAAAAATTATAAAAGCCTCTTTACCTAACTCACCACAGGTTTGTAAAACATAGTTCAAGAATAGTCAAAATACTATATTTTCCATTGTCTGTGCAGAAGACTAGAATCTGGGTTCTAATTCCTGCTACTAGCAGGATGAGTAGAATATGGATGAAGCCTTCCCCCTAATTCTTCCTCTCATCAGTTTTGTTGAAAGAGTGGAACAGACAACCTCCTTGTCTTGTATTGCTGAAACTGAGCCCTCACTGACTGCCATCAGAGGGACTATCATCTTTCTCAGAGGGAATCTGCCCCCTCCCCTCCAAAAACAAGGAAGTCTGAACAAATTCTTCAGGTCTGATAAAAGCATTGAAAGTTGGCTGCCTATGTCCAGGCAGCCATACAGCCATAACCAGCAATGGGGAACTTAAGCATCATGGATGGATAGCATACCAGAAGTTTTCCAAAAATAACACCCCTCCCACACACACGCCAAATAATTAGCATGAGATTCTAGGCTGCATTTCTAGGAGGCATAGCACAGAAATCACAACCCATGTGGTGGTGGGGGGACTAAAGTGTGTTTAAGCCATTTTGGTGCCCTCCCAATCATAGGCTTTTTTGGTATCTGGAGCTGACCCTGACATAACTTAGACAGCTTTGGAGGCTTCACTAGGCTATCCCATTGGCCACAATGCTGCCCAGAATCTCCACAACGCTACATGCTGTGTGCCTGCCTCCAACACACTTCTCCCATTGCTAGTCCTGCACATGACATATTCATACTCTAGGGCAGGGGTAGCCAAACCATGGCTTGCAAGCTGCATGCGGCTCTCCATCTCCCATTTCCAACCTACCAGACTGGAGGGGAGTTCAAGACCTCTGTGTTTCAGCAGGGTGGTGGGCTAGGGGCTTCTGACCAGCGAGGTGGGGGGTCTTGGGGCTTCAGTCCTATGGAGCAGGCCTGCCAGCAGGGCCAGATTTCCAATTAGGCAGAGTAGGCATGTGCCCAGGGGCACCAGTGTTCTAGGGGCACCTAAAAGTTAAAAGTGGGGTAAAAGTTTCATTTTTTGCATTGACCCCGAAGGTCAGCTGTAGGCTGGGGAGGGAGAGGCACTGAAGATAGGGTTGCCAACTTTCTGATTGCAGAAAACCGAACACCCTTGCCACATGCCCTGCCCTGCCCCTTCTCCGAAGCCCTGCCCCCCCACTCACTCCATCCTCCCTCCCTCCATCGCTCACTCTCCACCACCCTCACTCACTTTCACCGGGCTGGGGCAGGAGGTTGGAGTGTGGGAGGAGGTGAGGGCTCTGGCTGGGGGTGCAGGCTCTGGGGTGGAGCCAGGGATGAGGAGTTTGAGGTGCAGGAAGGAGCTCAGGGCTGGGACAGAGGGTTGGAGTGCGAAAGGGACTGCGGGCTCTGGGAAGGAATTTGGGTGCGGGACGGGACTTAGGGCTTGGGCAAGTGTTGGGGCATGGAAGGGGGTGGGGCTAGGGATGAGGAGTTTGCAGTGCAGGAGGGGGCTCTGGGCTAGAGACGAGGGGTTCAGAGAGTGGGAAGGGGTATGGGTTCTGGGCTGAGGGTGCAGGCTCTGGGGTGGGGCTGGGGATGAGAAATGTGGGGGCAGGAGGGGGCTCAGGGCTGGAGCAGGGGGTTGGGGTGCGGAAAGTGTTGCAGATTCTGGGAGGGAGTTAGGGTGTGGTCGCGGGTTCAAGGCTGGGGCAGGAGGCTGGTGTGTGGGAGGGGTTTGGTCTCTGGGAGGGAATTTGAGTGTGGGATGGGGCTCAGGGCTGGGGCAGAGGGTTGGGGCAAGGGAGGGAGTGAGGAGTGTGGACTCTGTGTGGCGCTTACTCCAGGCAGCTCCCAGGAAGCAGCTGGCATGTCTGGCTCCTAGATGGAGGCACGGCCAGGTGGCTCCGCGTGCTGCCTGTGCCTGGAAGTGCCACCCCCACAGCTCCCATTGGTCGCAGTTCTCAGCCAATGGGAGCTACAGAGCCAGCACTCACAGTGGGGGCAGTGTGCGGAGCCCCCATGGCTACCCCTATGCCTAGGCCACCCCATGCCAGCCACTTCTGAGAGCCGCATGGAGCCAGGACAGTCAGGGAGCCTGCCTTAGCCCTGCTGTGCTGCCGACCAGACTTTTACCAGCCCAGTCAGCAGTGCTGACCACAGCCGCCAGGGTCTCTTTTCACTCGGGCTCAAAAACCAAACACCTGGCAACCCTAGCTGAAGATGCTGGGCTTAGGGGCTTGTAAGGTGTAAATCTGACCCTGCCTGCCAGGGCTTGGGGCTTCAGCAGGAGTGGGGCTGAAACCCAAGCCCTGGCAGGCACCTCATGAAGGGCTGAAGCCCCAACCCCCGGCATGTTTGCCCCGGCTCTCCAACTTCTGAAGATTGTCGTATTTGGCTCAGTAGGTCAGTAAATTTGGCTACCCCCTGCTCTAAGGCTTGCAAGTGGGTCGTTGGAGGACAGCTTTACAGTTGTCTTCCAAAGTTCAGGCACTCAAGGAGCCCCCTCCCACCTGTATATGGGGTTTATGGAGCCCCTCTACACTGCTCCCACCCTATTACCTGTTGTAAAGGGGCCAAAGTTTGAGGGGGTTGAGGATCTCACTCTTAGATTTTACAAAAGCAAAGGCACATCTATCCATAACTTCAGGGGAAAACATGCCTTAACAAAGTAGGCTGGTTTGCATCTATTTTACATGGATGTGAATAGCCTGCTAATATGATAAAACAATGCAGAATCAACCTTATAGGTTTGCTGCATGGCACTGAGAATATTTTCCCTGGGTCTGATTACTTACTTTTATTTATATGTTCTGAGGGAAAGGCATACATAATTCCTCCCACTGTATATATATATCTCACACCTAAAGAAACAAACAAGAAAGGCTAATTTTTAACCTGCATCCATATTCATGGGGTAATATACCCAGTGAGCATATATGTTATGATAACTCATGAACTAGTGGCCCTCCAACTATGCTAGGACATTGTCACATGTACACAATTCGGAAAAAATAGCATAAAAACATTTTTCTATATCAAAAATAGTATGTGGTGTACAAATGTACCCTAAATGTGTTGCACTGTTATCCTGTATTTGTAGTAGTTCTGTGTACACGTGTGTGCTTCTAATATCTTGTATTGTAATAGTGGCAACTAGATCTCCCTCAGTAACCAAGCTGGTTTTTTTACATAATTATAATTTGCATATGCTAATTGATAATGCATAATTTTAAGGGTACTGTTGTACCACTAGCATATATGTGGCAATAACTCATGAACTAGTGGCCATCTTACTATGCCATTTTAGGATATTGCATATGCTAATTGATAATGAATTGCAGAGACAGTGGTCGCTGCATACAGTCATCCTAATGTAAAAGGTACTCCAGGGAGGCTTTCCAGGGACAGTTTTGGCCTCTATAGAAATCACATATAGTTTTCTTGCTGCAGTGAAGTATGGGTGCAGTTAGACATATTTGCAGTGTCAGTGATGGTATTTGTGCTCACAGGCCAATCTCCCGTGCTTACATGTTATCACAAATCAGAGCCACAATGAATTGTGGGAGCAAAACTACACCTGCTATAATGTAGGCCAGGTCTGAAAATCAGTTTTTACAAATGAACAAAAATATTAGAAAGCTTAGAATTTTATTTCTTTATTTACAAAGCTGGATTGACTTGCTGCAGTTACTTGATTCTCAGTGCATAGGCTCCTTTCTCATGACAGATACATTTGAAAGGATTTATACTTCCAAACATAAGAGGAATTTCTGCTTGACCTCTGGGGACATATCCTGTTGTCAGTTACTCTTACTTAACATTTCTTACTTCTCTGAAGTGTACAGGGTTGCATGGGTGACACCAAAACTTGTTCTCTAGAAACTGATAACTTACTTTATTGAAAATAATGACTTGTGTATTTTAAATATTTGACATTGTATGCAATATACATGTTATATTCTCAGAAGGTTATTTGAATTTTATAAAAGAATAACTTTTTAAACTGGGGGAGTGGTGAAGAGACAAAAATGGAAAGTGTTATCTCTTTAAACAAACTAAACAAGATACTATTGGGACTGAATTCCTCTTATATCCCTAGGATTATAAACCAAAACATGGGGGATCTAAACTGGAGGGGGGTGGAAAGAAGTAACTCCGGTCATGTCTTGTTTTCTTGACCATCTCCTTCGCTAATTAGTTTAACAATCAGAAGCATAAACTTAATATTCCACATCTAAATAGGTGTTTAATATTTGACACAGTAAAGTTATAGTTTTTGTGTTAACTAGTAATAAAACAGGTTGATTGATTTAAAATGATTTACAGTCTTCCTGGTACTTTGCTCCAGTGCTCCTGGTGACACAAATTATGTCACTTTTTAGCAAGATAGAAGTAGCTTAGAAATACCAACTGTAATTAAAACTTTTTTAAAAAAATTACAATTCATAGTTTCACAGTGAGAAGAATTTTTTGTGCAAATTCAGGCTGCTGGGCTAAACAAAATACAGTTTTCCTTAAAATACATATGAGGGACTAGGTAAGTTAAATTATATTTAAACATATTAGTCTGCAACAAAATGAGAGATGCTTGGTCCAGTTAGTCAAGCCTGATGTTTTTAAAGTGATAAAAACATTATTGGCAGCACCTGTTATAAAATGATAAATGTAATGTTAATGAAAGACTCCCATTGATTCCAATAAGTTTAGGATCAGGCCTTTAGTCCTTGGGGGAGAGAAAAAAATGAATATGAATGATACTTTTGATTCACACCAGCCTCAGCCCTTAAAAACAAAATAGAATTTTTGCCAAACTCTACTTGGAACAGTAGCTGACAGTTGGAGGCTGGCAGAAATCCATAGCTCCTGCGTCATCTCCTGTCCACTTTCTTAGGAAGATAGATAGATTCATTTCTTGAGGTTCTAAAATCTCTACAATTCCTTTTTTTCCCTACAGCATAGTGAGTTCTCTGTCACTGGACAGCTGTCTTATATTCCAAACCTTTCATATATTTTGGAATTTAGCTTTCAATCTTGTAATAATATTCTTGTCTAATGAGGTCTTGACATTTGTCACTGTTCTTCTAGGTCTGTGCTTGTAATGACGTTCAGGCCAGAGATGGAGAGAAAATTAGGAGTTAAAATATTCCAGACAGAGGGAACTCTGGAAGAAATTGCATGACTGCTGGAATTAAATTTTATGGGAGGAACACAAACAGACAGACAACCAGATAATCTCCTGTTATTTATAACTATTTAGGAATGAATGAAGGCAGTTTATTAGAAGAACAAACTGAAATACAATAAAACATAATGAAAACTAATATTATTTTAATAAAAAAGAAGAAATAATATGTAATTTTCCAAGTTTTTCTTACTTGTGGTCCATTTGGACCCATTCCTGGTTTTTTTTCATGTAATAAAAAAATTAGAATCTGGAATCAGACCAGTGGCATTCATACCACATCTCAACATTAGTTACATATCAGAAAGATACATAGCAGAATAACAATCTATTTTAGAAATGTTATTCACAGTTTTAAGACATTTTATAAGAGCTACCTTTTTATCCCTCCACCTATAAAAACAATGTACCCTTAGTACCATGAGTCCATCTGTAAAGGCTTCAGAGAAAGATAAATGGTAAGCAATAAGGTTTTGGAAACCACAAAACAAAACAAACAAGAACACCTAGAAAGAAAAATTGCTATGTTCTCTTTGGACAACTGAAAACCCCATTCCCGAAGTGTTCGTAATTGTGAGGTTCTATTGTAATGTATGCCAATATGACTTTCAGCATTTCCAGTACCCATTTCTAGAACCCTCTGGATGTGTCTCTTAGAACACTAGTATCAGGGGGTAGCCATGTTAGTCTGTATCCACAAAAACAACAAGGAGTCCAGTGGCACCTTAAAGACTAACAAATTTATTTGGGCATAAGCTTTCATGGGTAAAAAACCACTTCATTGTTTTCCCCACTCCATGCATCTGAAGAAGTGGTTTTTTACCCACGAAAGCTTATGCCCAAATATATCTGTTAGTCTTTAAGGTGCCACTGGACTCCTTGTTGTTTTTCTTAGAACACTGGCTCTCAACCTTTCCAGACTACTGAACCCCTTTCAGGAGTCTGATTTGTCTTGCATACCCCCCAAGTTTCACCTCACTTAAAAACTACTTGCTTACAAAATCAGATATATGAATACAAAAGTATCACAGCACACTATTATTGAAAAATTGCTTACTTTCTTATTTTTATGATATAACTATAAAATAAATCAATTGGAATATAAATACTGTACTTACATTTCAGTTTATAGTTTATAAAGCAGTATAAACAAGTCATTGTATGAAATTTTAGTTTGTACTGACTTTGCTAGTGCTTTTCATGTAGCCTGTTGTAAAACTAGGCAAATATCTAGATGAGTTGATGTACCCCCTGGAACACCTCTGCATATCCCCTGGGGTACACACACCCCTGTCTGAGAACCACTCTCTTAGAATGTCTATGAGACATGCATGCCACATGAAACATGCAACAGTTAGAACTTTGAGTCTGAATGAGTTTAAACTGATTATTTGCATTTTTCTCAGAACCATCTATGTTCAAGAAACCAGTGGACAACAGTGGAGAACAATTTTTGGGGGGAAAAAAGTCATTTTTTTTATAAACTATCTAACTCAAACAGCTTTTTTTGATTTACTTTAAACATTGCATAATATTCCCCTCTGGGCTAAGCGTCGCCATGAGAAATTTTAAGCCAAGGATTTGGAAAAGTTATAGGCAACTAAACCAGGGCTTTGAAGAGAAACGTCCTACAACTTTAACTAGATCATCTTTACTGTAGCTTCATAAGCTAGTGAAAATACCTGATATCAAAGCTATTTGTAGCTATAGAGTAGCATGTTTTGGGCTTCACTCTGAAAAGTTGCATATGAAATATAATTCGTACATCTTGTTCAGAAATCTATATAAGGAGCCAGAGACTATCTGGCATAACATCTAACAATTTTGTTTTATGGTGAGAGCTGCCAAATAGTTATTGATAAATGCAGAGAATCTGTCAAAATTGAAAAAAGATTGCCACCTATTTCCAAATCTTTATATATTTCATACTTTCATCTTACTTGAATTAAAACACAGTCCCAACATATCTAAATTAATCTATATTACACATATTTCTGAGACAATCACTTGTGTGTTCAATTCTCTCTTATATACCTTACCATTACCTTTTTTTATTTTTTAAAAAACCTTTGCCAACCATCACAACTCTTTTTGCAAAAAGCTCCCTCCAGAATCTAATCCAAAAACACTCCCTTAGATTAGCTGATGGAAAAGGCTATAAAATCAGCTTTTAAAGGCTAAACATCTCATCACTTCAATAATGTGGTTATTCTTTGAATCTTTATTAGGCCTGAGACACAAAGTCTGATTGCTAATATAGTTCTCCCACTAGGCAGCTATGGATTGTTAACACATTGTTGAAGCAGTTACTTAAGGAACTTGCATTTTATTGGGTTAAACATTTCTCATCATATTAGTTCAGGAAGTATAATAAGAAGATTACAGACACTGAACTTTATTTAATATGCATTTTAGCTAACATCTGAGGAGTTCTTCCTCCAGCAATCTTCTTCTTCTTCTTCTTAATGTATGTGCAACATGCCTCATGTGGCACGTGACCAAGATTCATCACCAAATTTGGTCCACTGGTTAGATCATTCACTTTCCTGGCTTGGGGTACTGATGGGGAGTGTCACGTGGACATAGATCTATGACCCCACTCCAATGGGGTCATAACTTAGGGCAACAGCACCACATTTAAAAAAAAAATTCTATTGATTGCAAAAAAGAATGACAAATGGTTCAAAATACTTGGGTTCTGGCAGGTATTAACAAGATAAAACAGGTAAACAAAACTGAACTGCCACACCATATATCAAGATGGTTGATATTGATTTTGATTATATATATGCCTTTCCAGGACATAGCCAAGTTTAGCCTTATCAGCAATATATATATATATATATATATATATATATATATATAATTTGTAACTGGAGTTTTTGCCTTCCTCTTCCTCTAGGATTCCTTCTTCCAGTACACTCTATTTTAACCCTGCATTAACTAACTTGGGTTAAAATAGTAGTGAAGACATGGCAACTCAGCTTTTAACTGTGGTTAGCAACTCAGGTTCGACTTCCGGCTCCCATATAAGCTTTAACTTGAGCTGCTAACCCAAGTTAAAAGCCAAGATACCATGTTTTCACTGCTATTTTAACCGAAGTGAACTAATGTGGGATAGCTAGAATCATAGAATCATAGAATCATAGAATATCAGAGTTGGAAGGGACCTCAAGAGGTCATCTAGTCCAACCCCCTGCTCAAAGCAGGACCAATTCCCAGCTAAATCATCCCAGCCAGGGCTTTGTCAAGCCGGGCCTTAAAAACCTCCAAGGAAGGAGACTCCACCACCTCCCTAGGTAACGCATTCCAGTGTTTCACCCCCCTCCTAGTGAAATAGTTTTTCCTGATATCCAACCTGGACCTCCCCCACTGCAACTTGAGACCATTGCTCCTTGTTCTGTCATCTGCCACCACTGAGAACAGCCGAGCTCCATCCTCTTTGGAACCCCCCTTCAGGTAGTTGAAGGCTGCTATCAAATCCCCCCTCATTCTTCTCTTCTGGAGACTAAACAATCCCAGTTCCCTCAGCCTCTCCTCATAAGTCATGTGCTCCAGACCCCTAATCATTTTTGTTGCCCTCCGCTGGACTCTTTCCAATTTTTCCACATCCTTCTTGTAGTATGGGGCCCAAAACTGGACACAGTATTCCAGATGAGGCCTCACCAATGTCGAATAAAGGGGAACGATCACGTTCCTCGATCTGCTGGCAATGCCCCTACTTATACAGCCCAAAATGCCGTTAGCCTTCTTGGCAACAAGAGCACACTGTTGACTCATATCCAGCTTCTCGTCCACTGTGACCCCTAGGTCCTTTTCTGCAGAACTGCTACCTAGCCATTCGGTCCCTAGTCTGTAGCAGTGCATGGGATTCTTCCGTCCTAAGTGCAGTACTCTGCACTTGTCCTTGTTGAACCTCATCAGGTTTTTTTCGGCCCAATCCTCTAATTTGTCTAGGTCCCTCTGTATCTGATCCCTATCCTCTAGTGTATCTACCACGCCTCCTAGTTTAGTGTCATCTGCAAACTTGCTGAGAGTGCAGTCCACACCATCCTCCAGATCATTAATAAAGATATTAAACAAAACCGGCCCCAGGACCGACCCTTGGGGCACTCCGCTTGAAACCGGCTGCCAACTAGACATGGAGCCATTGATCACTACCCGTTGAGCCCGACGATCTAGCCAGCTTTCTATCCACCTTACAGTCCATTCATCCAGCCCATACTTCTTTAACTTGGCGGCAAGAATACTGTGGGAGACCGTATCAAAAGCTTTGCTAACCTGAGTTAAGAACACAATTTCTTTTGAAATGTAGACATTGCCTTAGTTTCATCCTCAATTGGTGTAAATAGTCATAGCTCCACTGAAGTTAATGGGGGTATGCCAATTTTCATCAGCTGTGGATCTGGTCCACATATGTATAATTACACACACACCTACATTAAAAGAACATTATTAAGGTTCCAAACTCAAGCACTCACATGTTAGGAAGTGCCAAAATTAATGTTCCTTGTGGTCAATGACATTTCAAAAAAGATATTCAAAATTGGATGGAACTAGACAACAGTATATATTTTCCACCTTCCCAAATGTTGCACAAAGGTCTGTGAAGTACTGTACAAGATACTTTATAGACACAAAAAAATCTGTTTTACAAAACAATGCAGTTAATAAATAGTTGTGTTTAGTGAGATGTTGTATGAACCTAGAGTTTCATGGGTAAATTGTACACTATTTAATGGTATGTTGTGTGACAAAAGGAGACAGGAAAATATAAAATACTACTGTAATATAATATTAATAAATTATTTCTGGCAACATTATTAGGGTCCATTCCTGCTCCCAATAGCAGTCAATGGCAAACACCCATTGACTTCAAATACCCAGAATTTTTTTGAGCACCCTAAGGTCTGAAAAGTAACAATAGCAGCATTAGGCCCTAAATTAGGATGAATTTCCTTAATTTTCTGGTATTCCAATTTCACATATTTGTGTTTATCATCTTCTTCAGGCTCCTGAAATCAACTGAGACCTCGTTTCTTGCACTGTTGATGAGATTACTATGTATACATTGCTGTCACTATCAGAAAGAACACTGAGCCTTTGAAACTGGATGAAAAATATTCTATGGAAAACACTTACGGTAGAATAACAAGTTTAAAAAGTTTGTATGACTTGTTTTTCTACCATGAGAATGTTCCATAAAATATTTTTCACCTTCTTTCAGAAGTTCAGAATTCTTTCCATCAGTGACAGGCAATGCATAAACAATAATCTTGTCAATATTCCAAAAAAAGAAGGTCTCTCTTAATTGGGGGATCTTTTTCAGACTACACTGAGGATATGTCCACAGTGCAATAAAAGACCCATGGCACAGCCGTGGCTGGCCAAGGACAGCTGACTCAGGCTTGCAGGACTCGGGCTATAAAACTGCAGTGTAGATATTCGGGCTCGGACTGGAGCCTGGATTCTCAGAACCCACAAGGGGGATGGTGTCAAAGCCTGGGCTCCAGTCAAATCTGAACATCTAAAATGCAATTTTAGAGCCCCACAAGCATGAGTCAGCTGACCCACATCACCGAAGAGTGCAACCTTTTTTTTAGTTTTGCTACCCTTTATAATACAAGGAATTTTCTTTCAAAATTCCCTCAAAGTTCAACTGCCAAAACAGAGTGGAACGATTATCATGCAACATGAAAATATACCTATCCCTAATTATGTTAGATTGGATAAGGGAGATAGCCACTTGGGACATTAAGGGCAGTTTAAATTTACACATTCCACAATAACTAGATTAAATAAATATAACTATTGGTAATATCAAACACTGTTTCTACAATCAAGGAGCAAGGGTTGGAAAATAATTAGGCTCAGGCCTACATCTCAGGGTCAATGATCCAAAACAAGGCCCCTTTGTCTTACTAGAGTTTCACTGTGAAGACTTTGTGGTCAATAGTTACTACTACAGAAGTGAAAATAAGCAGTGAAATGGAGAAGGTTGAACTGAACCTAAAACAATTTGCAGTCAGTATAAATAGTTGCTTAAAAGTATAGATCTTAAAATGGTTTCAATACAGCCAGTGGAAATGTACTCCTTCACAGGACTTGTGTGAAAATAGGGATTGTTATTTCTTAAATATAAAGTCTCCCAAGGCATTAATACTTATATACAAAAGATTACTGAAAGTGTAACACTGCCACTTGCCTCAATCCTAATATTTATCATCAATAAACTCAGTGTAGAACTGAAACAAACCCTTCCCTTTTCTCATGGTTTTTGTCATGCTAATAGGCCATCTAATCATATTTCTTATTATCTGCTTCAATAGTGAGAATTGGTCTGGGTGGTGGTTGTGTCGGTATTGCTCTTTCCCAGATATAAACAAAATTTTTCACCATGGCCAAATAAAAATTCACCTTCTGCTGCCATTGTTTATTTGGATTGTTAATTCAGGCCTGGACCAGCACCTTTTTCCTTCTATTTTCAAATCACATATCTTTTGGGAATTACATGTCTTTTGTCTTTAGTATTTCCATGAGATTGTCCTAATTCTTTGGCCAATGCTATTTTAGTGTTTCATCATCTATTAGCCATGTGATCGGATCTGAAAAATCTCTTTACCTTATCCAAGAAGTTCTTATATAATCAACATACTGTATAGGATAAATTCTGCAGAATTCTGTTTTGAACGGCAAATGGCATATACCTGAACAATGAGTGTATTATAATGCTAAAGAGCACTAAGAGAGATCCTCTGGACCCAATATTGTGTGAGGATAGCAATCTATCAAGTTCCCAGGGGTGGTCATGGTACATGAATGACAAAGGTTCAGTGGGTCATGAGAATTCAGAATTACCAAGCTAGCTCTAGAGCACTTGTACTGTATATATGACTGAATTCCCAAGGGCAGTTGTGGTGCATGAGTGGCCAGAGGTCACCAGGTCATGAGAATTCAGAAAGCTCTAGAGTCCCACAAGCAGCACTCTACCTAGGAATCAGCTAACCTCATGTAGCTTCTCATGTACTCTCTTCAGCAGTGTCAGGATTTCAGCAAACTTTCAGCAAATCATGATGACCCAGAAGTGCCACAAATTTGAAAAATAAAACAGAATAATAACATGCACGTATGACTAATTCTAGAATATGATCACAAAACAACTTTTCCATAAAATGGGCAACCTAGTTTTCAAAAAATACATAACATGACTTCCAGAGCACATACATGTAGCATACATTTCATGATGCACGTGCAATAAAAGTTCCACAGCATATGCACAAACTTTTTACAACTTAATAAGAAAACAAAAATCTTGTGGAACAGAAGGTTTTTTTCTGCTCTGGGGATTTGAATCCATTCATTTACTGACATAGCTCTGACAATGGGTGATCAGCAAGAGTTAACAGCTAACTCAAATATTCTGAAAAAAAGGAGTTGAAGTTGTCTAAACCAGAAAAGAGGAGATTTCTGTCTTTAATTTCTGGGACAATGTGAGCCCAGATATTATGGTAATGGGAATATAGACAAATAAATAGCAAACAAAGAAGACTTTTTGGAGGCGAAATATCAAAGCTAAGTTCTTCTGAAGTGTCTGGGTGCACCACTAACTTGGATGCCATTAGAAACTGGAAAGAAACAGACAAATGGGAACTTTCTTCAAAAAGAAAATCTCACTGAAAATAATGAGAATGGTGTCAAAGAGCCAAGAATCCTTTTTATTAAAAGAGATGAGGATTTCTGATGGTGGAACAGAAACTGTGAAGAACAGTAAAGGAGCCCTTAACTAAATTAATTAGAATTCAAGTGGAAAGTATTTGTACATATAAGGAAAACCAGTAATATTTTTCTTTTGTAGTGTTTTTTTAAAAGCCAAAACCACATAACTTTTCATTTAGTGGAAGTCTGCTGATTTCAACAAAGATAAGTTCAAATGACAGCATAGCACCACAAAACCAACCAATGAACAGGACAAAGATAAAAGGTTTTGATTAATTTCTCCTTAAGTAGTCCATTATAAAGGGTTGAAATGGTAAGGTAATTTACTCATTTTTTGGAAATGAGAGAGAATTTTGAATGATAGTTCCAGGAACATTCTCAGTTTTGCCACATTTTGTAAAAGTGAAAACTGACATTTTCTCACAACTTCTTAGAACCATAAGAGGCTATAGATATCTTAAGGTAAGAAAATTGAAAGTGAACCAAGGGGAATATTTTGCTGACCACAGGGACCTTAATTATTTGACTCCCTGGATCTGCATTATTAGTGTATTTAACCAGTCTGACTATTCTCACTCATGGGGTTGTTGAAATTTTGTAAAGGAAGAATTAGGAGAAAAATCCCAAATTTAAGAGGAGAAATACACATTTGCTTCATATAACTTATAAACAGATATTGAAAATTGTCTCAGAATTAAAACCAATTTGTCCAAGCCCAAATCTCATCCTTTTCACTAAAATAAACTCAACATTTTTCTTTTCAAATTTTAATAAATATCCTTAATCTTCGTGTCATGGTACAATTTCTATGACCGCGCTCACATCCCAGATTAGAATGCAATTTGAGCTTCTGGCTGCAGGAACCCTTACCTCAAATAAGAGAATAAATTAGCAGTGAGCAGACTCTTGCAGAGCTACTGAAGACTTGTGTGAGATTCCCAACATAGTTACATTACATTTTTCAAATGGCAAGGAGGTGAGAGAGAGAAGGAATATTAGGAAAGGAGACAGATCTGGCAGGGCTATTGGAAGAAAGGAGAAGTCAGGGAGGAAAGAGTGAGGGTGAAGATAAAATTCAATGGTTCAGAGAAGTTTGGATAAGCATTCAAACATTTTAGGAGTTCTAAACTGAACACCCAAATCTGTATAGATTCTCCAGTCCTTATTAAGACACCGACAAGAATGGTTTATGCCATCTATGAATAGCCAGAAGTCTGTACTCTCTGTTACGAAAGATAGACTCGCCAGAGTGATCCATTCCTTTATGACCTCCAGGTTGGATTCTGGCAAATACTTAGGTATGAACACGTCAACGTTAGGGAAGATTCAGCTAGTTTAGATTGAAGCAGCCTGCCTCATCAGCAACACCAGCCACCAAGACCACATCACCCTGCTTCTCTGCTCACTCTAAAAGTTCTCCACAAAATACTGTATCAAATTCAAGCTCTCTACGTTAATCTTCAAGGGTCTTCATGGATGGTTTTCTCTTCTTGATTATGACCACCCTCAACTGCTACTTTTCTCAGCATCAGTGAAGCTGTCATCAAAGGGGAAGTTCAGGTTTCTTGGCATATTATTAATTTCCCTTAAACCCGAGGAGTAATGTCACTTTCCTTTTAGAGGACCTAATACTTCTTTAAGCAAACCCTCCCTGGTGCTTAGTCCCCAATTTCCAGACAGTGGAGATAGAAAGTCCTTCAAATTTTCAGATTTCAGGGAAAGTGCAACAGTATTTAGGATCACATAGCTACTCTGAAATAGTACATCAGTTCAGTAATCTTTTGCTTTGAGGGTTGAAAACATATATATATATACCTAGTGGATTATAATTTATTTATAACTAATATATCATTTGGAACATTGTCATTTGCTTACTTGTCAACTGTTTGTGTCGTCCATTCCCAGGTAACAGAGCTCTAAGATAAGCAAAATAATCCTCGACAAGATAATTCACAACAAACCAATACATTTGCTTGAAAAGCCCTTGCATGCAGGTGTGTAATTCCAATAACAGCCTAAATCCTTAGGACTGTGCAGACCCCCTATTTCATGAAGGAGCTCCATGATGTCCTAACCAATCTTTAAGACAGTCAGCCTTATTTCTGTGAGAACTGCAAAGGCCAAGAAGAGACAGGGAGTTCATGCAGATGAGGTGTTCACTCTTGCCACTGACTTGCTGTGGATCATGGACCTTTTCTTTTTCCTGTGTAGTGGTCACAGAGGCTACTGCAGCACTTAAGTGATGCTGCCTGCAGATGGTGAGAGAATAGCCTGAACATAGATATGCTCAGTCGGAGCATCTCGCAATCAATGCTTGTGGGAAGGAGTATTTGTGGGGAGCTCTGCTGCTGACTTTCCATTATTCCTTGCAGGCAGGACATGTGCGTGGGTTCTTGAAGCTAATGACCTCCATTGCAAGCTACCAAATCTATTTTGGAGCTGTCAGACAGCTCTAGCACTTGATGGGAAGAGCCTGCTTGCTGTGTGCCCAGCTGTCAGTCAGATAAAAACACACTAATTCCCTTCAGGGACATCAAGAGGAAATTCCAGCACAGTACAATGTCGCTGCCAGATATGTCAGTTGGGAATGGAGTTTCAGACTATGCTTTCAGGGGAAGGATGTGGGTGACCACAGGGAGCTTCTCATGAGGATTCCAACCATGCTCTGCTAACTTAAAGTTCAACCAAACCAAGGCCCACTTTCTGGACTTCAGCCCATGTTGGGGGAAGATTAGGATTTGACTCAGGGCTGGTCTACACTAATGCTGTAAGTCGATCTAAGTTATGCTAGTTCAGTTACGTAAATTACGTAACTGAAATCGACGTAACTTAGATCAACTTACAGCAGTATCTGCACCATGCTATGTCGACAGGGGACACTCTCCCATTGACTTAGTGTGTCTTCATTAGACCCACTAAATTAACACCGCTGCATTGATCGTAATTTAGCCAGTAGTGCCAATTTAGCCAGTAATGTAGACATGGCCTCAGTGAAAGAAAGTTTGATTCACCCCCATGCTTCACACAAGCCAGGACTATTTTTTTTTCTTTGTAATACATGTTTAGCAAAAAGAGTGAAAAATTAGATCCTGTGCGTATTAAAATTTGGGTTTGCTTGTAGTTTTATAGTGTGATATAAAATGTGGCAGTCTTAGCATGCTGTCCCATCTTCTCTGGGTAGCAGGAAGACCAAGACTATAAATAGGAGAGATGAAATCTTCCAGAGAAGCCTCAGCATCCCCTGACTGATAGGACTCACATTAAATATTATCTGACCCGTAGGCTAGATGTAGCCTTTATTTACAAACATGCATTCCACTAAAACAGTAGTGGGCAACCTGCAACCCACGGGTCTCATGCGGCCCATCAGGGTAGTCTGATTGCAGGCCACAGGGACATGCTGGCCGCCACTTCCCACAGCTCCCAGTGGCCAGGAACAGTGAACTGCGGCCACTGAGAACTGTGAAACTGTCAACGTCAGCAAAATGTCTCACAGCCCACAATCAGATTACCCTGATGGGCGGCATGTGGCCCGTGGGCCACAGGTTGCCCACCACTGCACTAAAATCAGGATGGTTGCATGGATAGAAGTGTTAAAAAGATATAGCTGTTTAAGTGTAAGATGGCATAAGAACATAAGAATGGCCATACTGGGTCAGACTAAAGGTCCATCCAGCCCAGTATCCTGTCTACCGACAATGGCCAATGCCAGGTGCCCCAGAGGGAGTGAACCTAACAGGTAATGATCAAGTGATCTCTCTCCTGCCATTCATCTCCACCCTCTGACAAACAGAGGCTAGGGACACCATTCCTTACCCATCATGGCTAATAGCCATTAATGGACTTAACCTCCATGAATTTATCTAGTTCTCTTTTAAACCCTGTTATAGTCCTAGCCTTCACAACCTCCTCAGGCAAGGAGTTCAACAGGTTGACTGTGCGCTGTGTGAAGAAGAACTTCCTTTTATCTGTTTTAAACCTGCTGCCCATTAATTTCATTTGGTGGACCCTAGTTCTTATATTATGGGAACAAGTAAATAACTTTTCCTTATTCACTTTCTCCACACCACTCATAATTTTATATACCTCTATCATATCCCCCCTTAATCTCCTCTTTTCCAAGCTGAAAATTCCTAGCCTCTTTAATCTCTCCTCATATGGGACCCGTTCCAAACCCCTAATCATTTTAGTTGTCCTTCTCTGAACCTTTTCTAATGCCAGTATATCTTTTTTGAGATGAGGAGACCACATCTGGATTGGTGCTGGTACCTTGAGGAAGGCCACTCATCCAAACTAATTTCTTTACATGAAAGCTTCTGTAGAATACAAAAATTTGCATCATCAAAAAAAAGGATCATTTTCATTTCTATTGCCAGTAAAATATGATTAATTCCATTATTTTGAATTTTTATGCTCAGGAAATGCAGACTGGTGGCTGAGACTGCCAAAATGTCTGTCTCCAGTCATCAGTAAACTTTAACTCTGTCTGAAGCCTGTCTTGCTGACAATTAATATTTGAATTTTGAGACATGCAATTCTGCAACTGTTGAGAATCCTATCTTTCTGGAAACCCTAATCATAGTCCATAACCACAAATCCAAGTTTATAATTCTGCATTTTTTTATGGATGTCCCTTACCAATTGAGAAAACAGTCATAAGTTATTTTTGCTTCTGGAGCAAAATGTAAAGGCCAATAAGAGACTATATACTTAATGAAATAGTGAAACATTTTTTTTCCTAATAAGTAACCACTTACACTTTTAAGAGGGCATCAAGTAAGGGCTACCTGTCTCGCATTGAAGTCTGAAATCCCCTGTATTATATAAGTACTAACTTTACAGTCACAGATTGTTCAATTGTTGCTCATGTGACTTTATGAAGGAGTGTCTGCTCCCCTGCAATGTGGCCTCCCAGTCAATACCCACAGTGGCTTTGTCACTTTCAAATTTTCTTGAAGAATTTTCTTAAAGAACTTTTTTACGTTCACACCTGATTCTGTCCCAGCCTGCTAGTTTCACAGCCGCTTGGTTAACTGACCAAACTCCTTCCGAGGAACTAGCCATCTGTTCCTGCCCATGATAGGAGACCTGGCAGGGCAGTCTGATCTAGCAGTCAGAGCCAGGGGGTGAAGCCAGGGGGTGGAAGTCATGCCAAAGGTCAAAGCCAGAGTCAGAGTCAAAAGTCATACCAAGGATCAATCCAGAGGCCGGAGCCATGCCAAAGGTCTGTGCCAGGGTCGGAGTTGGGAGTCACATCAAGGATTAAGCTGGAACATGCTTGCTATTGATATAGATGGTGAACTGTTGCACTAACGCTTTGAAGAGAGTATTTTCCCCTGCTTTGAGATATTCCGGCCAAACATCATCCAATCCCGGACTCTTCCCTCTCTTCATGATATGAACTGCATATTCAGATTCTTCCCACATAACATCCGGAACTTCTTCAGTAACCTGTTGCCTTGATGGTGTACGCTGGACATTGACATTTGAGGAATAGAGGTCATTGTAGAATTCTGTACATATTTCGTACAGATGTCCTTTCTGATGTCCTTTCTTTATGTCCAGTGATTTCCAATCAGCAGTCTGCTGCTAGTCACCTGACCCAGCTTAGTCAGTGGATGCAGCCTCTGGTGATGGGGTTCCCTTATTTGATTTTTTGGTGTGGTGGTGCAAGGGGTAAAGCTCTCACTCGGCAGGCCTGAGTGTGAGACCCACAGCATCTGACAAAACCTGTGAAGGGGTTTACTCAATGAAGGAAATCCTCCTTGTGGCCAGGTGTGACAGCGCTGCTGTCTTTCAATTTGGCACCTCTGCCAATGCTTGTTCAGTTGCTGAAGTGGGTCTCTTTTCCTGTAACTCAACCAGGTCACGATTAAGCCCACCCCTACTGGGGTAACAAAAAGCCCAACATAAAGGGTCTAATGTCCTTACAAAAGGGTCTTGGGTCCCTTCTCTCACATCCTTGCCTTAGGGTGTTCCAAAGAGAGGCTCTGACTTTCTGGTGTCCCCGGGAGTGCTTGATCTCCGCTCCTCCCCAGGCCCCGCCTCCACTCCACCCCTTCCCCCAAGGTCCAACCCTCACCCCACCTCTTCCAGCTGAACAGCTGATCACTGGCGGGCAGGAGGCACTGGGGGAGATGGGGAGGAGCTGATTGGTGGGGCCACTCATGCTACCTTGCTAGTAGCTAGTAGGGGAATCCAGCTCTCCCACTCATGGAGGAGGGATAGCTCAGTGGTTTGAGCATTGGCCTGCTAAACTCAGGGTTGTAAATTCAATCCTTGAGGGGGGCCGCTTAGGGATCTGGGGCAAAATCAGTACTTGATTCTGCTAGTGAAAGCAGGGGGCTGGACTTGATGACCTTTCAGGGTCCCTTCCAGTTCTAGGAGATAGGATATCTCCTTATATTATTATTTATACCAGGTTCCAGCTGAGAGTCCCTATAACCAGCAGCCAAGGTCTGTGCAATCCCAATCCTTGCTGCTCTTTCCTCTTACGTTCCCTTTGCTCTGTTCCTCCACAGAACGTCTCCCAGGGTTCTCTCCTGCTGGCAGTCCAAATCCTGCCCTTTGTTCAGGATCTGCTCTACACAAGTGGCCACTTAGTGACTTTCCAGGTGCTTGCCAGTCTTCTCTAATCAGACTAGGATCTCTATTCTTCCTCTTGGGCTTCCTCCTCACTATTCCTAGGGAGTGACTGCAGATTCTCTTTCCACAGACCCTCTGTTTTTTTCATGGTGAAGTAGACTTGACTGGATAATCTATAGCTGACAGCACCTATAATTCTTAAATACCTAATTCTCTCATTCTGTCCTATGTCTTTCAGGTAACGTAACAACGCCTTCTAATACCACCTCATTTCCCAGATATTTTTACTAAAGAACATAATATAATGTTTGTCATCTTAAATTCAATCAAAAAGCATTTCCCTTTCTTTATCAAAGCCCTTTCATACCCACAAAAGGGGATCAATTGTTTCTTCTACCTTACAGTATGCACGTAATCCATCTTTGTATTTACTGATTCTAAAAAGATTTTCAATTAAACAACAATGGCTAGTTAGTATTCTAAACAAAATCACATCATTTTTCCTACCAGGGCCCTGAAGTATGTTGTTATCCTCGACTATAGGTCACAATTCAAAAAACTCTTCTTCCTCATTTTTTATGGATCCAAATTTTTTGTCATTCCTTTTAAAAAATTGTTCTCTACTAGGCTTTTGAATTCCTATTTACTCAAGGGTATTTCTGTGTCAATCCTTCCATTTCTTACAGTGGTTTTAGTTGCTTTGTCCTCCATTTAGTTCCCTGTTACCCTGGTATGCATTGAGATTCAAGCTAATGCTACATACATCCCCATCTGTACTAACTCTGTTATGAGAAATATAATTTCATTGATTAAATTGCTTTTACACACAGAAACACCCATAAGACCTCATATTGAGTCCAAAGAAATGACAGCCGCTTCTAGGCATACATCCCAGATCCCATTTAATGCTAGCATTATTGCTATTAGTTCAGCTGTCATGACTGCTACAAAATCAGATATTTTTTAAATTCACTAATTCCTAACTTTGGTATGCAATATACCATTTCTATCTCTGATTTTTTTTTTCTTTTTTGGACTGTTCTGTATATATTTGACAAAAACAACTCCACTTTTCATCTATATACTGGTACTTTTTTTTTATAGCAATTGTCTGCTTTTTACCCTTAAGCTTATAAAATAAATCTAAAGCTATATTTGAACACGTAGCTTTCCTTCCATAACTAATTTTCTCATGACTAAAAGTTTTAACTTTGTTTAGCTTTTCCTTGTCTTTCAACTCCTACATCCACATTTTAACTCAAATGGCATGTGGAGTTCTAACACTATATGCTTTATTCTGCCTACTGAATTCCCAACAATCACCATAAATCTATTTGGTACTTTCATCATTGCAATTCACATTAAATGTGCCCAGAAAGTTAGGTACAGTATTTTTGTTCATAGAGTCACTGTCATTTCACTAGCAGCTATCTGTGGCAAACATATGAGTGTTGTAATAAATGCACTACATGCAACTTGCAAGTGCCTGTACTTGTATTAAATCAATTTTTTTAAGTTTTGATTTTGATGCTGACCCAAAAGCTTGGAAGCCATATTTGATAACTGGTCTGATTAAGGCTCTGTATAATATCAGCAGTGTTTTTTTTATTCATCTGCCCCCTCTCCCCCGACCATTTGCCCAGACATACTTTTAAGCAGGTTGATCCTTCCTTGGCATTTATCTTTAACATAGTCTGTATGATCTTTCCAAAGTAATTTAGTATCAAATGTTACCTCTAGGAATTTAAATCTTGTAACTATATCTATTTGTTCTCCATAGAGAGGGTTTACATTCCTTTGTAGCTTTCCTTTTTGTGAAGATCAGTACTTTGGTTTTAGCAACCAGGGCCGGCTCCAGGCACCAGCTTGGCAAGCAGGTGCTTGGGGCGGCCATTCCGGAGAGGGGCAGCAGGTCCAGCTATTCGGTGGCAATTCGGTGGACGGTCCCTCACTCCCGCTTGGAGCGAAGGACCTTCCGCCAAATTGCCGCCGCAGATCGCGATCATGATCGCGGCTTTTTTTTTTTTTGGCTGCTTGGGGCGGCCAAAACCCTGGAGCCGGCCCTGTTAGCAACTCAGAACTTGAAATCCCATGTATTTCCCTAGTCAGAAGTCTCTCATAGTGCTTTGTTGATTCTCTTTATAGCCACCTCAGTGTTCCTGCTCCTAACCCATAGAGCACAATCATTTGCACATAGAGAAGCACCTACTCCAGCACTTATTTGTTTTGGATGATCATTTGTCATAATAGAGTACTAAATAATATCAGGCTTACAACACTTTCCTGCCATGTAGCATTTTGAATATTATATATTGGACATAACTCTCCCAACTTTCTGACCTGCGTGGTCCATTTACTCAAAAATTCTATAATTCATCCATATATTGTTCCCCTTATCTCTATTGTGCCTACTTTGTGTAATAAGCCTTCTCTCTATAGCATATGTTTTTTCAATATCTAGAAAGACAGCTATCATGAAATCTTTGTTTCTCATACTTTTTTGTATTTCAGTTTCCAGTTTAACAATATGGTTGATGGTGCCTCTTCCTCCCCTAAAACCACCCTGCACCTTATCTGTAATGCCACTATTTTCCAAATAGACAACCAATCATTCACTCACCATTTTCTCCATAATTGTATCCAGACCGACCAAGAGGGCATTTTTGTGGATAGTTTGCCTGGTTCTTGTATTGGAATTAGTACTGCATGTTTCCACCATAGCAATACCATTCTTTGTTCCCGTATAATATTGTACATAAGAACATAAGAATGGCCATACTGGGTCAGACCAAAAGTCCATCTAGCCCAGTATCCTGCTTCTGACAGCGGCTAATGCAAGGTCCCCCAGAGGGAATGAACAGAACAGGTAATCATCAAGTCATCCATTCCCTGTCGCCCATTCCCAGCTTCTGGCAAACAGAGGCTAGGGACACCATCCCTGCCCATCCTGCCTAGTAGCCATTGATGGACCTATCCTCCATGAACTTATCTAGTTCTTTTTTAAACTCTGTTATAGTCTTGGCCTTCACAACATCCTCTGGCAAGGAGTTCCACAGGTTGACTGTACATTTTGTGAAGAAATACTTCCTTTTGTTTGTTTTGAACCTGCTGCCTATTAATTTCATTTGATGACCGCTAGTTATTATGTTAGGAGAAGGAGTAAATAACACTTCTTATTTACTTTCTATACACCAGTAATGACTGTATAGACCTCTATCATATCCCACCTTAGTCGCCTCTTTTCCAAGCTGAAAAGTCCCAGTCTTACTAATCTCTTCTCATGAAGAAACCATTCCATATCCCTAATCATTTTGTTGCCCTTTTCTAAATGTTTTCCAATTTCAATATCTCTTTTTTGAGACGGGGTGACCACATCTGGAAGCAGTATTCACGATGTGGGCGTAACATGGATTTATATAGAGGCAATATGATATTTTCTATCTTATTACCTATCACTTTCTTAATGATTCCCAACATTCTGTTAGCTTTCTTGACTGCCGCTGCACATTGAATGGATGTTTTCAGAGAACTACCCACAATGACTCCAAGATCTCTTTCTTGAATGGTAAGAGCTAATTTAGACCTCCATCATTTTATATGTATAGTTGTGATTCTGTTTTCCAATGTGCATTACTTTGCATTTATCAACATTGAATTTCATCTGCCATTTTGTTGCACAGTCACCCAGTTTTGTGAGATCCTGCGATTCAGGAGGCTGCCTGGGATTTAACTCTTTTGAGTAGTTTTGTATCATCTGCAAATTTTGCCACCTTACTGTTTACCCCTTTTTCCAGCTCATTTATGAATATGTTTAATAGGACTAGGCCCAATACAGACCCCTGGGGGACACCACTATTTACCTATCTCCATTCTTAAAACTGATCATTTATTCCTACCCTTTGTTTCCTATCTGTTAACCAGTTACCAATCCATAAGAGGACATTCCCTGTTATCCCATGACAGCTTACTTTACTTAAGAGCCTCTGGTGAGGGACCTTGTCAAACGCTTTCTGAAAACCATCATAGGACCTAATCACATCAGCCACACTATCAGAGGCTCATTCACCTGCACACCTACCAATGTGATATATGCCATCATGTGCCAGCAATGCCCCTCTGCCATATACATTGGCCAAACCGGGCAGTCTCTATGCAAAAGAATAAATGGACACAAATCAGATGTCAAGAATTATAACATTCAAAAACCAGTCGGAGAACACTTCAAGCTCCCTGGTCACTCAGTTACAGACCTCAAAGTCACAATACTCCAACAAAAAATCTTCAAAAACAGGCTCCAACGAGAAACTGCAGAATTGGAATTAATTTGCAAACTGGACACCATTAAATTAGCCCACAAAAGCTTATGCTCAAATAAATTTGTTAGCCTTTAAGGTGCCACAAGTACTCCTCGTTCTTTTTGCTGATACAGACTAACACGGCTACCGCTCTGAAACCTATATCCACTGGATCCCTCTTGTCCACATGCTTGTTGATCCCCTCAAAAAATTCTAGTAGATTGTTGAGGCATGATTTCCCTTTACAAAAAAACATGTTAACTCTTCCCCAACAAGTTATGTTCATCAATGTGGTCTGACAATTTTGTGTTTTACTATAGTTTCAATCAGTTTGCCCAGTACTGAAGTAAATCTTACTGGCCTATAATTGCTGAGATCTCCTCTGGAGCCCTTTTTAAAAATTGGCATCACATTAGCTATCCTCCAGTCATTTAGTACAGAAGCTGATTTACATTATAGGTTACAAACTATAGTTAGTAGTCCTGCAATTTTACATTTGAGTTCCTTCAGAACTCTTGGGTGAATACCATCTGGTCCTGGTGACTTATTACTGTTTAGTTTATCAATTTGTTCCAAAACCTCCTCTAAGAACACCTCAATCTGGGACAGTTCCTCAGATTTGTCAACTGAAAAAAATGGTTTAGGTTTTGGAATCTACCTCACATCCTCAACTGTGAAGACTGATGCAAAAATTCATTTAGTTTCTTCGCAGTGGCCTTATCATCCTTGAGTAATCCTTTAGCATCTCGATCGTCCATTGACCCCAGTGGTTGTTTAGCAGGCTTCCTGCTTCAGATGTACCTAAAAAAAAAATTGCTATTACTTTTTGAATCTTTGGCTAGCTATTCTGCAAATTCTTTTTTGACCTTCCTGTAGTGGGGCGGCCTCTATTATGGTGTCTTTAAAAAGTTTCAATGCAGCTTGCGGGGACTTTACTTTCAGTGCTGTACCTTTTAATTTCTGTTTAACTAACCTCCTCATTTTTGTGTAGTCCCTCTTTCTGAAATTAAATGCTACAGTGTTGGGCCTCTGTGGTGTTTTCCTCACTTCAGGGATGTTAAATTTAATTATATTGTGGTCACTATTACCAAGCGGTCCAGCTATATTCACCTCTTGGACCTGATTCTGTGCTCCACTTAAGAGCTAAATGCCTCTCCTCTTGGGGGTTCCAGGACTAGCTGCTCCAAGAAGCAGTCCTTTAAGGTGTCAAGAAATTTTATCTCTGAATCCCGTCCTGAGGTGACATATACCCAGTCAATATGGGGATAGTTGAAATCTCCCATTAGTATTGATTTTTTTTTTAATTTTAATAGCCTCTCTAATCTCCCTGAACATTTCACAGTCACTATCGCCATCCTGGTCAGGTGGTCAGTAATAGATCCCTACTGCTATATTCTTATTATTTGAGCATGGAATTACTATCCATAGAGATTCTATGGTACAATTTGGTTCATTTAAGATTTTTACTTCATTTGATTTTTTGCTTTCTTTCACATATAATGCCACTCCCAGCGCAACCTGTTCTGTCCTGATATATTTTGTACCCTTTTACAACCATGTCCCATTGATTATCCTCATTCCACCGAGTTTCTGTGATGCCTATCGTGACTTACACCCCATATTTTTCATAGAAATATGGTTATGATATGAATATGGCATAACTAAAATATACTTTACGCAAGATGGCTCATGTAAGATATCATTGGAAAGGTTATGATTTACTGAGTGTGATTATCCAATTTGTATGCATGTATCATTTCTGTATCTAAAGTTAGGAATATTGACTATGTAACAATTACAACTTTGAGTGTATTTGGGAGACACACACCAGACAACCAGCCATCACAGCCTTGGAAGAAACAAAAAGACTGTGAAGATACTAATCTCTTTCCATCCTGAGAGGTGTCCTGAGACGGAGCTGTGACATGACTAAGTCAGGTGATAAGATCACCTAATACAAAATACTACCTTGGATAGTGGGGATCAAACAAAGGTTTCCTGCCTTAGGTAAATCTCTTTTGAGTCCGAGGAGGTGGTTAATCTGGACTCTCCTCCATTACCTACCCAAGAAGAAAGACTGCTGAAAGTACCTGAAGGGACAAAGGAACTAACCTGAGGGGAAAGGCAGGAGTCCAGTCTGTAACAAGAAATAACTGGAACTCTAAGGTACAGAAACTCTGCAACTTGCCTAAAATAACATTTAGGGTGAGAAATTACTTCTTGAAACCGGTCTCTTTAAGATCTTAAGCTTAGTATGCATGTTTTGTTTTGTTTATTATTAAACCCAGGTTTGTGTAATTTCTAACTGGGCGGGGCAAGAAGTTGTGCATATCTCTGTTCGCTTTGAGGGAGAAGGTAAATTTTTATGAGCTTGTGCTGTGCAGATCTTTCTATACAGCGCAAGACAGTCTTATTTTGGATTTATTCCCCAAAGAGGGTGTGCACGTGAGTGCTGGGTGAATCCTCTCACACAGAGCTGACTTCAGTCTGTGTCTGCAGGTGGGTGTGGCTCTATCTGTGTGTGTGTGTGTGCTGCCAGAGGCCAGAGAGTCTGATTCAGCAAAACAGGGAGAGGGATCCCAGGCTAGTGAAGCAGGTGGGCTCAGTGAAATCCCAGGACATCAGGTGAAATCCCAGAATGGGGATCAAACCCATCACACCTATTATATTTAATTTAATGTGAGGCACTCTAGTTCACCCATCTTATTATTTAGACCTCTAGCATTGGTATATAAACACTTTAAAAACTTTTCACTTTTTAGCTGTCTGTCATTACATGATATAATTGAAAGAGATTTTTTTTCATTTAACTGTTTCTCATCAGATCCTACCTGCATTTTATCATCTTCCATCCTCTTGTCCTTATTAGGTCATAGGGAATCTCCATTTATAGATCCTTCCCTAAGGGATGTCTGAACCACGTGCTCCTCCGCACCTGTCAGCTTTCCCCCAGCCCTTAGTTTAAAAACTGCTCTACGACCTTTTTAATTTTAAGTGCAAACAATCTGGTTCCATTTTGGTTTAGCTGAAGCCCATCCTTCCTCCCTCTTTCCCAAAAGTTTCCCCAGTTCCTAATAAATCTAAACCCCTCCTCCCTACATCATCATCTCATCCATATATTGAGACCATGCAGTTCTGCCTGTTTAACTGGCCCTGCACATGGAACTGGAAGCATTTCAGAGACTGCTGCCATAGAGGTCCTGCAGGGTCGGTGTAACCACTAGGTGAACTAGGCGGCCGCCTCGGGCACCAAGATTTGGGGGTGCCAAAAAGCGGTGCCCAAAGAGCAGCAACCAGCTGAACGCAGGGCTCTGCAGGCGATACCATCTCTCCAGCCGAGGGGGACGGGAAGTGCAGCCGTGCATTCCCTGCTAGAGATCGCGGTGGTTCAGTCTGCCCCGGGGGTGGGGCGTGTCGGAGTCTGTCACGTGCAGGCTCCCAGCCCAACCCGCAGGCCATGGCACCATGTTGCTGCCAGCACCTTCGGGGCCGCAAGCCTGAGCCCGAGCCCAAGCCGGGTGAGCTCTGCCTGTGGCCTACGGAGGGGAGCCCAGAGCGGCCGGTGAGCGGGGCGTGGGGCCCAGCTGCTCACATCCCCCGGTGCCTGGCTGCAGCCGCCCATGGGCCGGGGCCGCATGTGTGTGTGTGGGGGGGTCCCCACCTCGGGGTGCCAGCGCGCAGATGGCCGGAGAGGGGCCACTGTGGATCAGCCTGGGGCCCAGCCGGGTGCTGCCATCCACGTGGTGTCAGGTTGTGGGGGCAGGGGCAGGTGCCAGTGCACTGGGGAGCCCGACAGGCCGAGGGTGGTGGGGGAAGAGAGGGGCTGACGTGTGGGGAGAGGTTAGGACATATGCGGCTTTGCCGAGTGATCAAGACACGGATCCAAAACTTCCATTGGCCTTTGGGTCAGGCCTGAAGGACAGAGCACACCTGTCTTCAGATTAATTTGGTTATAAATGCTGTGGGGCAAAGGAGAGAGCCAGGGCCTTCTCATCAAATAACCCGGCAACAGCTCCATTGCTGCAGTGCAGAGACCAAGGGAAAAGTAACAGCTCACCTCCCTCTTCCCAACACTGTACCCAGGAGGGAAGCAGGCAGCAGGATTCAGTGGAAAGGGTACAGACCTGGGAATGAGTAGAACCTGGGTTCTGTGCCCAGCTCTGCCACTGACTTACTGTGTCATCTCGGGCAAGTCAGGGTGGCTCTGTGCCTCAGTTTCCCCATCTGTAACACGAGTATAATGAAACTTTCCTGTAAAGCTTTTGAAATCTATGGATATAGCCTGCTACATACATGCTCTGGGGAGAGTGGGGGGGGGAGGCGCAAGGTGGAAGTTTTGCCTAGGGCACAAAATATCCTTGCACCGGCCCTGTGGTCCTGGACTTCAATCTCTTACCTAGCAGCCTAAATTTGGCCTCCAGGACCTCTCTCCTATCCTTCCCTATGTCATTGGTATCTACGTGTACCATGACCACCGGCTCCTTCCTAGCACTACGCATAAGTCTATCTAGATGTCTCGAGACATCTGCAACCTTCGCACCAGGCAGGCATGTCACCATGTGGTTCTCCCGGTCATCACAAACTCAGCTATCTATGTTTCTAATGATCGAATCACCCATTACTAATACCTGTCTCTTCCTAATAACCGGAGTTTCCTCTCCCAGAAAAGTATCCTCAGTGCAAGAGGATACCACAACACCATCTGCAAGGAGGATCCCAACTATGGGATCGTTTCCCTCTGCTCCTTTTGGATGTTTTCCTTCCCTGAGACTTTCATCCTCCTCAACAGCACAGAGACTGTCAGACCAGGGGTGGGACCATCCTACTGTGTCTCGGAAAGTCTCATCTGTGTACCTCTCTGTCTTACTTAGCTTCTCCAGCTCAGCCACCCTGGTCTCCAAAGTCCATACACGGTCTTTGAGGGCCAGGAGCTCCTTGCACCGAATGCACACATACGCCAGCTGCCCATAGGGCAGGTAATCATACATGATGCATTGGGTACAATAAGCCAAAACTCCCCTTTTCGCTAGCTCCTCTGGCTGCTTAGGAGTGGGCTTTTTAAAGCCCTGATCTTCCTGAGTAGCCCCACCCCCTAGTTAAGGGTTGATAAGTGCTAAAGTGCTTAGGGATCAAAGCCTCCTTAAAAAGCTCTCAGCCTTGCCTAGCAGGCTGCTAGGCTCAGCACCCACATGGTCAGCACATGGTCCCCCAAACAGACCAATTCCAAGAGAACCCTCAAACTGCTTTCAGGAAGATATTTAAACGTTATATTGCATATATTATCTTTACCCAGGGACATATTTTTGCCTGTATCAATAACTTTCTCACATTCTCACTTATAAAACCTTTCATTTTGTATAGTATCTTCATGTTTTCCCCAACCACATAGTTCTTACTTCTCTTCAATTAATTATCTTTGAGTCTGGTGAAAACCTACACTTTGGTTTTCATCATTACTCACCCCTCAGAAAGTTTCTGCTTTGTTGTTATCAGAAATTCTAACTATTTTGTCAGTCCCAATGAGACCTGAGATGTAACAACTCTTATTCTAAATTCCATAAATTCTTTCAATGTGGCTGTTTTTGTATCTTTATTTAGCCTCCTGCAATACTTTCTCCAACTCTCTTTCTTTGATTTTTTTTTAAATAATTATTTGTGCTATTGCCTTACTACTTTTATACTTCATTAGACCTTCATTATGCATTGTATTTTTCACTTACTTATTTCTTTCACTTTGTTCCTTTCTTTAGCTATTATTTTGCACACCTCGTTCCATCATGAAATTGAGTTTTTAGTTTTGCAGCCCCTCTTCTGCTGCAAACTTCCTCTCTATATTGTAACCAGCCTGCTCTACCCAGCTGGGCTTCATGATCATTTAAGCTTGGTTCTTGATCCAGATGCAGTCAGAAAACATAGTTGGCCCAGACCCACATTAATCTATTCAGGGCATGTGTAGGGTGCACACTCCAACACAAGACCACATATCCACAAACATAGGGGACTGTCTGCTTCCTGGACTGTCCATTTCTTCACCTAGTTTAAAGGCCTGAGGAAAGCAAGTCAATTTTAAATACCATGGGCTAGAGGGCTATTTTGCCTGACCCTCTCCCTGTCATGTCTCAGGTAATTCCCACTTCTGGTACCAGAATCTATGTCCTGCATCATGAAACTGATCGAAGAGTGAGTGCTTTAATCTCTCATGCCACCAGATACAGGAGGAAAACTTTCAGTACAGTGATTTGAATGTTCAAAATGCCCCTTAGAGGAAGATTTTTTTCCCCTTCAATTGGAACACTGTACTCCTGTGCAGTATGAAGGGGAGTTTAGTGAGTGAAGTCTTCAGGTTTCTGCCCCCACCTTTAGAAGCCAAAGCATTGTAAAAAGAAACTGAATGGCAGAGAAGCCACGTGAAATTGGGTGCACACTGGCAAATAGATGGTGGAAGGTAAATGGGGTCCCTTCTGAGGTGGATGGGTTGCTTAGACTTCTAGAAGAAAAGAGATAAAAATGATATCCCCAGTCCAGGGAGGATTATTATTTTTTACAACATGTGCAAGATTGTCTGTCCTAATGATATATCAAACCGATTGCAGTATTACTATGACCAAGGCAGATTGGATACTTCAGATGGCTGTGGTGGATAAAGTTCTCTGTAGACACACAGGCTTCTTCAACAGGACCATCCGGCAATAAAATCCATCACAGTGCTCAAGTTAGGGTAAAGCTGAACTGAATTGCCAATCTGGTTCAGGGGATCCCTCTTTCACAAATAAACGGAGGCAGGGATGATTCTTTGGCTCTAGAGAAAGTGACCATATATTTTAAAGCCAGACAGGACTATTAGGATTATCTAGTCTGACCTCTTGCAAAACACAGGCCATAGAACCTCTTTCATTAATTCCTTTATGGAGCTCATTAACTTGTCATTTCAGATAAATTGCTAGTTCTGTTTAAACACTCCAAATGATGGAGAATCTACCACATTCTATGGTAAATTGTTCCAATGGTTAATTACCCTCACTGTTAACAATTTGCACCTTACTTTCAGTTTGAATTTTTCTCCTTTTAACTTTCTGCTACTGGATCTTGTTATGCTTTTGTCCGCTAGACTGAAAAACCCTCTACTCTCAAGGAAAGGTTAGTTGCAGGCCTCAGAACTGGTGCAAAAGGGAAACATTCCACAAAGGTGGTTAAGATCTGTATTTTCAGCTCCCAATTCTAAGATCATTAACCCTAAAGTTCTACACGTCAAACACAGTAACTTTCTTCTGAGGGTCCAGGTCTTCTGTGTGAACTTAAAAGTGACTGTAGATAATAATAGATGTAAGAGCAACTTTTTCAGCATTACCATGCCTCAAATTATACAAAAATTGGAGGGCTATGGGTTTTGGCCTCTACATTGTCCTAAAGGCATTTATATAATTATGTGACCTTTCATTCATGTCTCAAGGCCTCTGGAAATAAAAACAAAATGCTAATCTTCTTAAACAACATCTTGAATGAAGCGTCATCCAAATTGTTCATATACCTGCATATCTCAGCCACAAAACATCTGTTAAGGGCCTCAGATTTTTTGGTAAATGTGGAAAATCCATTCCAAAACAAACCTTCAATTTAGCCTTTCTGTGATTCAACCTAAATGCCACAGCTCTGACCTGTGACATTTCCTGGCCCAAGAGAGAAACTATAACAAATGTATGTCAAGAGGTGATGACTCTTCTTTCTGTCATACAAAGGAATTTAGCAAGGCTACATGGGTATCTTGGCCCATCCAAGGGTTAATCAGTATTCCAGCAACATCCAGAGATGTCTGTTATATGGAAAAAATCTTTAACCAACTGGGAAGCAAGAATTTCCCTGTTATTTTCTGGCTGGAACTCTTGTGGAGGGGACCTAATGCCAACAGACTCGTACTCCTTCCTAGACTTTCTCACCCCAGAAATGCTAGATAGATGCCTCAAAAACAGTCACAGGAGCCTATTTTGAGCATTGTAATATAAGTGCTTTATGAAACTTGTCAGCTGCTCTGTTAAGTATAAATATATTGCAGCTGCTTTTGTTTTAGAAGGTGTTCAACAGGTTATCAGGGCACCCTCATAAGAGTGGTGTTAGGTAACAGTACAGAAGTGTATTACCTGTCCAAACTGGGGAGAAAACAAGTAAGAAAGGCTCTACACTGTGACTGTAAAAAAAAATGGAAGTTATGTTAGTTTAGGAAGTTGTATAACCATTCAGTGCATTTCACAGACAGATAATGTCTGTGACTTAAAAAGGGACAAAGGCCTATTGGAAGAAGCCTTCCTAAATTAATCCCTATATATTTTGCGCAGTGGATTATCTGAAGCTAGATACTTCAGAATAATAAAACTGATTTTTAACCCACAGTAGTTTCAGTGAAGGTAGCAGTGGATAGTGATGGATTAATTATCCACTATAGATTCACTATCCAGTGGTTAGTGATGGATTCACCATCCAGCCAGATGGATTCACTATCTACTATGATTACTCTTAATTTTTGCATACGTTTTCTCTTTTCCAGCAGGTGCTATCAGAGGTACTGAAGCACTGACCAGAAAAGAAGCTTCTTATCCAACCCCACTGGCCATACAAAATATGGAGTCATTTGGTCCCACAGTTTCTGACAGACTTCCATGCAATCCTGAGAAAGCTAGCTACAGGGACTCTTGCATGAAGAACACATGGAAAAGCTAGACAACTCCACAGTGAAAGGTTCTCTGCCGATTGGGTCCGTTATCTAGAAATCATCACAAAATGCAGTGTTGCAGAAACACACTGTCAAAATCCTATCTTCAGATTTGAAAAAAAGTAATCAACAGATCAATACAGTTTATAGGGACTTTGTGGATGAACTCAAAATCAGGAAACAAAAATTATCTATTTTGAATGAAGCTTCTAATCCATGAATATTTGGTCAGCAAGCTGTACTGGCTTCTGTTTTCCCTGGTGTAACTAGAACCAGGGAATTTTTCAAATGAGTTAGAATAAATATGACTCCATTTGGGAACTTTTATCTTTTGATATTGTAAATCACAACTAACTAGTCCTCTTACAGACATGCTAAATTGGCATGTCTCTTAGGTCTATGTTGGCACACCTTATGATGTCTAAACGGGCTCTCCTAAAAACTGATAAACCATTTTGATAAATCAACAATAACACTGATAGTATACAGATTTCTCCTTTCTGGAAGGATAAAACTTAATCAGGAACCCATTCTTCCTATAAGAGAATAACATGCATTGGATGAGAGGAACCAAAGCCTAGCTTGAGGGACACAAGGGCATCTGCCAGGGTCTGACTGCTGATTGTGTGTCGGAGGGGAAACAACATGGATATTTGAGGGACTGAAGATCAGTAAAGCAGGCACCGTCCCGACAGCTCCCATTGGCTGCAGTTCCCAGCCAATGGAGCTGTGGAGTCGGTGTTTTGGGGCAGAGGTAGTGCACGGAAACCACCTGGCTGCCCCTGCACCTAGGAGCTGGACATGCCGGCCGCTTCTGGGAGCCGTGTGGAGCCAGGGCAGGTAGGGAGCCAGCTTTAGCCCTGCTGCACCATTGACCAGACTTTTAGCAGCCTATTAATCTCCCAGATTGCTTTCAATAGTCACCGGGAGATGGAATGACAATTCTGGTAGACTCCTGGCCAATCCAGGAGGGTTGGCAACCCAAAAGCAAGCAGGGACTGAAGAGGACTGCAAGCTACTGGGCTTGCATGTGGAGAAGAGATAGTACTTTCCCCCAGAGTGGTTTCTGGAGTGCTTCCTTCACTTAGCATTAGCAGCTCTCAGAATTCAGGTCTGTTCCTTCTTCCAGCAGCTGCACCTGCTCTCACTAACTCCTCAAGCCTTTTACCTGAAGGAAAAAGAATCTCCATGGACTGGTACCCAAGCAACTGGTTTCCTTAGTGCTGATGACTAAGTGAAATTTCTATCACAGTGGCTCTCAACCTTTCCAGACTACTGTACCCTTTTCAGGAGTCTGATTTAGCTTGCATACTCCAAGTTCCACCTCACTTAAAAACTACTTGCTTACAAAATCAGACATAATAATACAAAAGTGTCACAACATACTACTACTGAAAAATAGCTTACTTTCTCATTTTACCATATAATTATAAAATACATCAGTTGGAATATAAATATTGTACCTACATTTCAGTGTACAGTATATAGAGCAGTATAAATAAGTTGTTGTCTGTATGCAATTTTAGTTTGTACTGACTTTGCTAGTACTTTTTATGTAGCCTGTTGTAAAACTAGGCAAATATCTAGATGAGTTGATGTACCCACTGAAAGATCTCTGTGTACCCCCAGGCATACGTGTACCCCTGGTTGAGAACCACTGCCCTAGCAAACCAGCTAATAGCTGTATTTACTTTATATACATAATCAGGCCTTGTCTACATTAGGACTTTTGGACCTGTGGTTCCCAATGGGTGTATCTCCACCAGTGGTAAGCTGTCTGAGTCTGACCCTTATCAACACTACAACTTCCATCAAGTGAGCTGCACCCACCAGGCATTATGAATCTGTAAAATTCTAGTATAGACAAGACCTTAGTGAAAAGGAAGGGTAAGTTAAAAGTCTTTGTCCAATTGTATATGTAATAATATGTTTTCTATCAGCACTTTTCTAAGTGCATATTAAAATAAAATTACATCAGGAACAACACCTTAACTAACCTTATTGTTTAGTAGAGCTGATTAACACTCACTGAATAAACGAACACATATACATACACACTTACAGAAAGAGTAGAGTGATTCACCGAAGGAAAGCAAAATTTGTCAAATAATTTATTTATGGTGCGATTGCTAAGTTATACTAATGCGATCTTGTCATTAATTGTTTTACGTCCCCTTCCCCTCCTCCTTCTTGTGTTTTAAACACAGTCCTCATTATCAATATCAGTAAAAGCAGGAGTACTGAAAACTGTTCTTCAGTAGTGAGAAGTTTAAATCTTATTTCTGTTTAACTACAGCATCAAGAACAGTGGAGAAAAAGTTTATTAGAGGCTTTTTCTATAAATCCATTGCCACGTTGTGAAAATAAAAGAAATAAGAGGCCAGGCTTGATGGACTAATGCCATAAACTTTTATGTCACAAATTGGTAAAAATGAGAGTCCTTGTCTGCTTTGACGGCTCTTTTTTATTGTAGTACAATGCCCCCTGCAGGAACAAACTGATTCTTTGTGTTTCCAAACATACTAGGGCTCTCACAGTGCAGCCTGGAAAGGGGCATTTCATCGAATGAGGACAAGCAATGTTTCCAAGAATTCTGTTAATTGTATATTACAATATTTGAATCACATCAGATTCATGATACAAACCCACATAAACCAGAAAACTGAAAGAAAGAAAACAGCTGATGTATTCTACGTGGATCTCACAACACAGTGCAGAGAAAAGGGCACAATGGGCATGAATTAATGACAATTTGTGTCCCACCCTTAACTCAATAGGTCTGAAGAGGTTCAGATTGTGGGGGAAAATGTGGTGGTATTGTACTCAAGATTCATCTACAATCCCAAATGTCTGGCCACAATCCCAAATTAGCTGGGTGCTTCTTCTCAGCTGACCAGTGGTGGAATAATTAACAATGTTGAGCCAGAACTTCAGCTGTTATAAATTGAAATACCCCTATTCATTGGGGCTACTCCGATTTACACCACCAAGGATCTGGCCCACTGACTTTAAATTGTCATTATTTTATTTCAGTTCACACAAACACATCTTAGGATCAAATGCTGGGTCCCTCTGAAAGGCCCTGATAAATGAGCTTTTCACAGACGATTTCAGAGGGATCAGTAGACCCGCTCCACCCCCTAACCCAGGATCTTGGCCTGAAACAGCTGTTTAGCTGCTACAATAACATTGTTTCAGTTATTATTTTATCCAAATCCACTGGTCCATCCCTAATCACAAAGCTAAAATTACGTCAATGAAGATTTGTGGAAAGAAATTGTTCACAGATTAGTTGTTTGCTGAGGAAGGAAGCATGGAGGGAAATGGAATGAAGTAACTAGCTGCCTTTCAACCTATGATTGGTGCTGATAGATGATGATCGGTGGCATTTGTTGTAGTGCCACATCCCCCACTACACTAAACCCTCGGAATCACACAAGCAGAAATGCTTTTTGATGTGTGCTGGGACCTAATTGAAATATGGCCAGATTGTGGCAAGTGTATGGTGGGGGGTGGGGAGGACAGGATAAAGAGTGATACAAAAGGTACCTTTTCTATCCTTGTGCCACCTATGGAAGGGCCTGACACAGTCAAAGTCCCTGCACATCAGAGAGTGCAGGGACTGTTCCCTCAGTACAACCCATTGATCTACTGTGCCCCAAAGAGGGTGGAGGAGATACAGAGACTTGTCTTCCAAGCCAGTCTGCAAGTACAGTTCCTCCCTGAGCTCCTCATTGGGCAGGATAGCTCTGCACTGCTTCCTAATCAGCCAGTGGCTATGTGCCTCAGATTGTCCCATAAGAAGCAGCTTTCAGAAGAAGGTTTTACTGGGACGAATCCAGAATATAGTATCCAGCTGTGTAAAGATATATCATTATCTGAGGGATATTAAAGCTGAGTGAATACTGATCCAACACTTTTTCTCAGTGCAGAATATCTATGATCAGATCATGATTACCTTAAATTTATTTGTTATTCAAAACCATTCAATTATTTGGGGGATAAAAAAAATGTTTTTAGCTCTATGGGAATGGTCATGAGCCTTTCTCTACATGTATTAAAAGACAGCTATTCTAACTGGTTAATTAGTTGTGATTAGTCTAATGAGTCCCATGGTATTTTTTCTTTTTTCCCATTAGTTGTCTATGCAAGCACTCCCAAGCATATGAATTTAAAATATAGTGTCTGTGAATGTTCATTGGATTAATGTTTGTGGATAGAAAATCCAAGAGGCTTGATTTTACAATAAATCTGAAGTCAGTAGAGTTATACTGGTGTGAAATTGGTCCCAAATGGGAATGTTTATGTCCAAAGCCAGTTTATTATAAAGTAAGAATGGTGATTCCCCACCTCCCAGTATCCATCCAGCTCTGAGTGATCAAGTAGGTAGCCAGTACTAGTCTACTAGTATACCTTGACACTAAAATACTATTGCATAGACTTTAAGGTCAGAAGGAACCATCATGAGCATCTAGTCTAGTCTCTTGCACATTGCAGGCCACAGAACCTCACCCATCCATTCCTGTAATAGACCCCTAACCTCTGGCTGAGTTACTGAAGTCCTCAAATCATAATTTTAAACTTCAAGTTACAGAGAACCCACCATTTACACTAGTTTATACCTGCAAGTAACACCATGCTCCATGCTGCAAAGGAAGGCGAAAAACTCCTAGGACCTCTGCCAGTCTGACCTGGAGAAAAATTCCTTACTGACCCCAAATATGGGACACCTGGGAAAGAATTCTCTGTAGTAACTAATAGCCTGATTATCCTCTCCTTACACCAGTTACACTGATTAAACACTGTTGACTTTGATAGATTTACTCATAATTTACACAGGTGTGATTGGAGAATAAACCCATGATGTCAAGGGCAGAGGTCAGCACCACCATGTTGTCCAGTGGACACTTGACAAAATTACGAGACTTAGTGATGGACATTGGCAGGGGGGTTATGTCATTCAGTCATTTAACCTGTAAAATCGCACACATAATTTTCCACATTGGAAAAAAAAAAACCAGTAACCTAGCTAGCTAGCTAATAATAATAAAAATAATTAATAATAAATTATTGAGATTTTTGGCTGAAAGGTGCTGTGAGAGTACAAAGTATTATTATTTCAAATAAGCAATTACTCTTCTCTAGCCTGTGACTTCAAGATCTGTTTCAAGGCATAGCAAAAGCTTGGATGTGTACAATGTATAATTTGTTACAGAAATTATTTTATTACTGGATTAATTGCCTAGTTACTTGACTTTCTTCCTGCAATGACACAGTAGTGATGAATTGTTTGTTAGAAATATATATACTTTGTAGCAGAGGAAGGGGACACCTAGAAAAATAAAATTGTTAGCTTTTGAGATTTAATATTCTGTGTTCAAATGATGTTAGCGGTTTATCTAAAATTGCGAATAGCAAAGGACTCTGAGTTCAAAGGAAGCTACCCTGTTTGTACAGTGCAGTCTTCTGAAAGCTCACCTAGAAAAAAGGTTCTGATTGCAGATGAAATGGTGTGATGTATTAGAAAAGAATCAAGGCTTAATGGAGACCTGGTGTGAGGCACCCTAGCCATACAATAATACAAATAATAAATAATAATAATCCTAGAAAGCAGCCTGCAAATAATTTTACTCACGCTGAATTAAATGGAACTACACAAATGAGTAAAATTACTCATGTGTAAATGTTGGCGGGATTGGGCCCAAAGTTTTTTCTAATGAAAATCTGCATTCCTGAGTTTTTTGGTGGGAATCATGAAACCAGTGAAAGTTAACACAACTGGTGAAGCTTTGGAGCCCTGCGTCAGAAATTGCAAACCAATTTTCACTTGGGTTTTAAGGGTGGACAAGGAGAAGAATTTCACCGTTGAATGTTAACTAAAATAAAGTTTAATGTGTGTAGTCTAAAGTTGCCCTTGGGTTATTGAATTATTATTTACAACCAAGCAGAAACTGGCTTCTATTGAGTTCACTTACGACCTGATCCAAAGTCCACTAAAATCAATGGATAACCTTCCATAAACTTCAAGAGGCTTTGGGTCAGGCTCTAAGTGCTGAAGACAATTCTTCGTGCTATAGCATCTGCCAGCAGCAGACTTAGGCCTGGTCTACACTAACCCCCCAATTCGAACTAAGGTACGCAACTTCAGCTATGTGAATAACGTTGCTGAAGTCGACGTACCTTAGTTCTAACTTACCGCGGTCCAGACGCAGCAGGCAGGCTCCCCCGTCGACTCCGCGTACTCCTCACACCGAGCAGGATTACTGGAGTCGACGGGGAGCACTTCTGGGTTCGATTTATCGCGTCCAGACAAGACACGATAAATCAAACCCAGAAGTTAGATTGCCTGCCGCCGAACCAGCGCGTAAGTATAGACAAGCCCTTAGACATACCAGAGTCTTTACAGGTGATGCGATTCCGTTTCCTTATTTTAATAATGCAATGACATTTGAACTTATTTTCTGGTTTAAAAACCAATTAAAGCATTTTTTTAAATGCATATTTAGCATTAATTCCATCCAAACCCCACTATCCAACTGAGCTTCATGGAGAAATGTCAAGTATCAGAGGGGTAACCGTGTTAGTCTGAATCTGTAAAAAGCAACAGAGGGTCCTGTGGCACCTTTAAGACTAACAGAAGTATTGGGAGCATGAGCTTTCGTGGGTAAGAACCTCACTTCTTCAGATGCAAGTAATGGAAATCTCCAGAGGCAGGTATAAATCAGTATGGAGATAACGAGGTTAGTTCAATCTCCATACTGATTTATACCTGTCTCTGGAGATTTCCATTACTTGCATCTGAAGAAGTGAGGTTCTTACCCACGAAAGCTTATGCTCCCAATACTTCTGTTAGTCTTAAAGGTGCCACAGGACCCTATGGAGAAATGCGTGACTAAAGCTGCACAATCCTCAGGCTAAACTCAGCTCGGGCGGCTCCCTGCAAGCAGCTCCCCATCCCTGCTGTTGCTGGCAAAGGTGCGGCCAGGCAGCTCTGCAGGCACTCTACCTCCGTCTGCAGGCAGTTCCAGGCCAATGGGCTGGGAGTTGGGGAGTCAGCGCTCGGGGAGGGGGTTACGGAGGCAGCATGCAGAGCTGCCTGGCCGTGCCTCCACCAGCAACAGCAGGGACTGGGAGCTGCTTGCAGGGAGCCGCCCAAGGGGAGTACAACCCATGGACCTCAACATTTTTACCATGGACACTTGTGTCCGTGTACAGACACATTGCTGACCCCTGGTTCAAGGGAGGGGAAAGTTACATAAGCACATACCTTAAAGTTCTGGTCACTCTTCTCACCTCCTACCTTTAGTTCCTTTTCCTCCTTCCTTCTTTTCTCATGTCTCAGTCCCTTGAATACTTTTCATGATTTGTTTTAGGCTTTTGCAACATCCCACTGTAGCTGTCACTGCTGTCCTGATTCTCTCCACAGTGCAAAGCCTGTAGCCTCTTCTGCTGCATCTGGCATGCTAAATCAGCATTGCAGAGACTGGTGCATCTTATCAGTGACTAAGAGGAAGCATTGTTTTCTCAAGGTTTTATTCATCTAATAGATAACAACAGGCCAGGAAGCAGTGACTATGTTTTAAACCCATGTATCCCTTGGCATACTGGAGTATAAAAGCATTAGATTGTTGAGCTTTTTTTCATCAAAAGGCCAACTTGCATTGACTTCAAATTTATGGACAAATGGTAACATTAGATTCACATTTTTTTCCTGGAGAATATTTTTAACATTAGAAATAGCCTAGGAATGTTCAGCAATCTTATCGAAGAATTTGGTTACGGCTCCCACTGGCCACGGTTCACCACTCCAGTACAATGGGGGCCGCAGGAAGCCGTGGCCAGCATATCCCTCGGCCCGCGCCACTTCCCACAGCCCCCATTGGCCTGGAGCAGCGAACCGCAGCCAGTGGGAGCTGTGATCAACCGAACCTGCTGACGCGGCAGGTATACAAACTGGCCCGGCCCGCCAGGGTGCTTACCCTGGCGAGCCGCGTGCCAGAGGTTGCTGACCCCTGGTCTGGTGTTTGCTAGTGAAATTTCCCTATTCAATACTTAAGTGGGATGTTTTAGTAAAAGTGGGTATTGTTTTTTAAAATTTTCCATCATTTGGTAAGTAAATATAGAAAGCTAAATCAAGAAGTATTTTTGCTGGCCAGAGATCTTAGTAGGCTGTGGTGCTGGTTTAGTCCAGATCAAGACAGTTAGGAAAAAGCTGCTGAGCTGATTTTCAGTGGCACTCACACTGCCCGGGTCCTGGCCACCGGTCCGGGGGGCTCTGCATTTTAATTTAATTTTAAATGAAGCTTCTTAAACATTTTAAAAACCTTATTTACTTTACATTGAACAAGAGTTTAGTTATATATTATAGACTTATAGAAAGAGACCTTCTAAAAACGTTAAAATGTATTACTGGCACGCGAAACCTTAAATTAGAGTGAATAAATGAAGACTCGGCACACCACTTCTGAAAGGTTGCCGACCCCTGAAGACCTCCATCATATTTCCCCTTAGTTATCTCTTTTCTAAATTGGACAGCCCCAGTTTTTTTAATCCCCTTTGTGGAAGCTGTTCCATAACCCTAATAAGTTTTTTGACCCTTCCATGTACCTTTTTTAATTCTAATACCTTTTTTTCTTTAGATGGGGCAAACAGAACTGCATATAATATTCAACCTGTGGGCATACCAGGGATTTATATAGTGGCATTATGATTTTTTGTCCCATGTATCACTTTCCTAATGGATCCCAATATTCTGTTAGCTGATTTGACTGCACTCAAACGATGAGGAGATGTTTTCAGAGAACTATCCACAATGACTCCAGGATCTCTTTTTAGAGTGGTAACAGCTAATTGAGACCAATTCTTTTCTATGTATAGCTGGGATTTTTTCCAATGTGAATTACTTTGCACTTATCAACATTGAATTTCATCTGCCATTTTGTTTCCCAGTCACCTGGTTTTGTGAGATCCCTTTTGTAACTCTTTGCAGTCAGCTTTGAACTTAACTATCATAAGTAATGTTGTAGTTTCTGCAAACTTTGCCATCTCCCTGCTTACCCCCTTTTTCCAGATAATTTATGAATAGGTTGAACAGCACTGGTCCTCTCTATTGATTATTGGGGGACCCCTCTATTTACCTCTTTCCATGGTGAAAACTGATCATTTATTCCTGCCATTTGTTTCCTATCTTTTTACTAGTTTCTGATCCACGAGAGGACCTTTTTCCTTATTCCATGACAGCTTATTTTGCTTATGAGCCTTTAGTGTAGGACCTTGTCAAAGGCTTTCTGAAAATCCAAGTGCACTATATCAACCAGATCACCCTTGCCACATGCTTGTTGAACCCCTCAAAGAATTCCTATAGCATCTTGAGGCATGATTTCCCTCTACAAAAGCTATGTTAACTCTTTCCCAGCGTATTGTGTTCATATATGTGCCTCATAATTCTGTTCTTTACTATAATTTCAACAAATTTTCCTGGTACTGAAGTTAGGTTTCCAGCCTGTAATTGCCAGGATCACCTCTGGAGCCTATTTAAAAATCTATCCTCCAGTCATCTGCTAGAGCAGCTAATTTAAGAGGTAGGTTACATATCACAGTTCTGCAATTTCATACTTGAGTTTCTTCAGAACTCTTGGGTGAATACTATCTGGTCCTAGTGATTACTGTTTAATTTATCAATTTGTCCCAAAACCTTCTCTACTGACACCACAATCTGAGACAGTTCCTCAGATTTATCATCTAAAAAGAAATTTTAAGAATGAAGCTGACTTCATTCTGACCAAAAAATTGAAGATTACCTACTAAAGAGCTCATCTCTTTTCAATGTGAAAAATGATATGACTGAGAAATAATGTGGGAAAGTGTTTAAAAAATAGTAAACATTCATTTGGCAATGCCTTGTAAGAGACAGAGTTTAATTTTTTTAAAGACAAACAAGTGTCTAAACTTTGGCATATAAAACATATGAGCAAAGTCTGAATGTGGTGATGTGTGATGACACAGAATACATCTATAAAGATGGTAATAGGTAAGACTTTGTAGTAAAAATAAGCCATGCACAATTCCTATCATAGCTAAAAACTGGAGAACATAAAGTAGATGAATGCAGAGAATAACAGGAATATGATATGAGCACAATGAGGCATACAGGACCTTAAGTAAAAAGATCACAAAACTTTACCACAGATGGGAAGATCACTGAACAATCTTCAATGAACACATGGAAGAAATCAAGGAAATTGGGTCTGGATTATATCAGAGAAAATAAATCATCTAAAAAAACTGTAAGTTCCACTAAACTGAAAACAATGCTTATAACTAATGCACCAGTGTGACAACAAAATTCAGACACAGTCCATGAGCAAGAAATGACAGCACACACAGCTGCCCAGTGAAATATCCAGAAGAGAACAATAGAGATGACATTACAATGAAGTCTCAATGCATAGGCGCTGACTCGAAAAAAATAGTGGGTGCTCAGCACCACCAGCAGCCCCGCCAATCAGCTCCTCCACCTCCTCCCCCAGCACCTCCCACCCACTGCGGATCAGCTGTTCAGTAGGGTGCAGGAGACGTTTGGGGAGGAACAGGGGCAGGGTGCACTTGGGGGAGGGACAGAATGGGACAGGAAGAGGAGGAACAGGGGTTGGGGCTTGGAGGAAGGGGTGGAGCAAGGGTCAAGCACCCCCGGCAAATCACAAAGTCGGTGCCGGTGTCTCAGTGTATAAAGAAAATCTACTGAAAGCATTCAGAAGTCAAGAAATATCCAGAAAAACAAAAGAAGAAAGTCTTGAATAAATACTTACAGACTAATGGAGAATAAAATAGAACAGTGGCTCTCTGAGTATAACAGCTATATCCACATATTAACTCATAACATACTATGAACATTTCACTTTGATCCAGGCAGCAGTCTTTGAAATGGAGTGTTGTGGAGCATTATGTAATAGTGCAAGAGAAGTAGTGTCTCATTGCCACACCCATGTAAAGAATGCTGGCTTGGATTAAAATTAAAAAGGCTTGGGGGGCCTTCTTCAAGCTTTTCAACATTATAAATAAAAAAACCTAACTTGGTTTCTTCTTGCTTCTTCCGTCCAGGGATACATTCAGTCAGAGAGGGAAGTCCTATGTAACGTTGGGCCAACATCAACACGCTCTTCCATACTTCTGTTAAACAAAGTCATCCTTACAAACATCCCTCTTTTTAAACATATATTGTAATATTCACATGAAAAGAGATGACTTGTTAAAGATGAGATTGGGTAATGTACACTTGCAGTCCTGGACTTTATCTTCCCTCTTATATGAAGAACATACACATTTTTATTAATTTGTCACTCCATTAGACATATAGGAGAGTCCCTGCAAACTTGCAACTTCCCCATGAAGGGAATAAAGAACTGACCCAGTCAGGCTGTGTATTTTTGATATCTGTTGTAACACTGGGCCACCTTACCTAGACAACTCTATGGTTGGAGGTCACACTTTATACCAGTGTGGAGCTCCATCTGCCATCTATGGCACTACTTTAGGAAAATACTGCAGTGCTGTCTGAGCCTCTTTTTATAGTCCTGCAGGCTACGAGGCATGTGAATCTCTGAAGTAGGATTTTTTTTGTAATTTTTGACAGCTGCTATGTGTGCCTCAATTTTTATCTGTACTTTCCATTCCTGCTCAGTGGAGGCAAAAGGGTTAAGTCTGCTCTTGTAGGAAAACAGGAGACATGTGGTGTGTCATCTAGGGTTACCATACGTCCGGATTTCCCCGGACATGTCCGGCTTTTTGGTCCCCAAATCCCCGTCCGGGGGGAATTGCCAAAAAGCCGGACATGTCCGGGGAAATAGGGAGGCTAGGATCTCCGAATCTGTGTGTGTTGGTCGCCCGCTGTGACATCATCTCGGTGCGACACTCGCTCCTGCCCAGGGCATGCTGGGGGCTGTAGTCCGGCCGGGCCTCACGCTCCAGGGAGAGCCGGGAGAGGGGAGCGGCCGAGAACTACAACTCCCAGCGGCCCCTGCGACGCGACCAACCTGCCCCGTGAGGCAGCAAGCCGTCGGAGGAGGGGGGGCGCGAGCCCCTGTCCTTTGGGTTGGGGGTGTCTCTGGGCACCGCTTGGCAGCCATCGCAGGGCTGGGGGGCGCCCTCCGGGGGTTGTGGACGCCAGCGCGTTGCGGGGAGCCGGCACTGTCCGGATTTGGATCCCCCTGGGGCTGGAGCTGCGCCCCCGGCCCCGGGCACCAGTCACGTAGGGTTACCGATACGTCCGGTTTTTCCGCAATCAAACCCCCGTCCGGGGGGAATTGCCAAAAAGCCGAACATGTCCGGGAAAAATACCGGACGGGCACTTCCTCTCCCTCTGCTCTGCTCCTCCCCTGACTCAGACTTCGGCTCTGTTTAAGAGCCAAGCGCCCGAGCCAGCGCTACTGGCTTCGGGCAGCACCCGTGTCTCCGGACCCCGAGCCACAGGCCGGGCACTTCCCTTCCCGGGCTCCAGCTGCTCTGCTCCGGCGGCGCAGGGTCTGGAGGCAAGGGGGCTGCCCGAAGCCGGTAGCGCTGGCTCGGGCAGCTTGGCTCTTAAACAGAGCCAAAGAGTCAGGGGAGGAGCAGAGCAGCTGGAGCCCAGGAGGGAAAGTGCCCGGCCGGGGACGCAGGGTCCGGAGGCAAGGGGGCTGCCCGAAGCCCGTAGCGCTGGCTCGGGCAGCTTGGCTCTTAAACAGAGACAAAGAGTCAGGGGAGGAGCAGAGCAGCTGGAGCCCAGGAGGGAAAGTGCCCGGCCGGGGACGCAGGGTCCGGAGGCATAGGGGCTGCCCAAAGCCCGAGCGCTACCGGCTTCACGGGTTTGCCGGGCAGCCTCCAGACCCTGCGCCCCCGGCTGGGCTCTTCCCCTCCCGGGCTCCAGCTGTGCTGGGGAAGCGCTGGCCGGGGGCGCAGGGTCTGGCGGCTGCCCGGCAAACCGTGAAGCTGGTAGTGCTTGGGCAGCCTTTTTCGTGTGGCTGGGAGGGAGGAGGGGGAGTTAGGGTGGGGACTTTGGGGGAATGGGCGGAGTAGGGGTGGACTTGGGGCGGGGCCAGGGCCCGTGGAGTGTCCTCTTTTTTTTATTTTTTTAAATATGGTAACCCTAGGAGAAAGGAACCATTCCCCACCTGTCCTGTGGGGTCTTCTGGCCTTTAGAGCTACTGGTCAGGGCCACCCCCAGTCTGCAGGGGGCCACCGGGTCTGCTGGCCTCCTCGCAGCCTCTGCTGAGGCTACAGGAGAGAGGCCTCTTCAGTTTGCAGAAAGAAAGAAATCTCTGAGGTGAGCACACAGCAGATGTCTGTTTTCCCAGGGCCAGATGCTGCCACCTTGTCACTGGAAGGGCCCGTGTGACCTCTGACCACAGATGAGGGAGGACGCCCAGCTTGGCTAGACAGATTCCTTCGTGCCATGGCTGGGGACAGAAGCCTGCAGCCAAAGCTCACACTGCAGGAAACAACCCGCAGAGGCCTTTCATCTCCCCAGGGTCAGACGTCACCACTAGGAGAATGTGAGCGCCGGAGCACTGGGGGAGCTGGCCTGAGATGGCATCCCAGGGCACAACCACCTGTGTCAAGTCCATTCTGATTCCACGCTCAGCAAAGATGCAGGGAGCTGTGCGGTCAGGAGAGGCGCTGGTCAGAATTTGCCAGTGGAACCGTTTTTCCATCAGAAATTGCCAGCTTGTCAAAATCCAAACGTTTCGTGGGAACACGTCGATTTGGACAAACCTTCAGACAGAAAGCAGGCAGGTTTAGCACGGAAAGCTGCTTAGCTCCCTGCCAGCTCGCCCGCCTGCCCACCTGCTTGACAGGCTGATGGGGGGCCGGGCTTCCAGGCTGCTGAGAGAAGCCCTGGCTCCCAAGATCCCAGGGTCCCCGAAACCCTCTCCTCGCGGGGGTAATGTTCTGGTTACTGCACAGCTCTAGGAGGAGGGGAGGTATCCGATGCCCCACAAGCCACCAATCCTCCCTGCCAAGGTCCCAGTAACTACGACAGCCTGTGAGAACATCCTAACCTTTAGGGCACTTTCCCTGCCAGGTGAAAGGGTGCGAGCTGGACACCTCCCTGCCACCAGAGTCCAGCACTGCCGAGAAAGCCAAGTGTGGACTAAACTAAGCCCCTGGTTAACCCTTTCCCAGAGGAATCCAGAAGCCACTGATAATTGCAGGCTACATGGTGACCTCTCTCTCAGGTCACTCCCCCATCCTGGAATAGGGGTCGGTGAGTCCTGGACGAACGCCGTTCAGCTGGGAACATGCTCCCCCTTCTCGTGCCGAGGACTGCGTGAGATGGGTGTAGTGGGCACTCCCGATAAAGGGGACAGTGTGACAGCTGCCTTTCAAATAGGCCCCAGGCATGGGGGGGCCACAGCACCCAATTCCTCTGTCCCCCCAACTTTCTTCACTGCTTTAACGTACAATCACAACCTGCTCCGCTGACACCTCTGACTCCTGAAAGTCCTAACGCTCCAGGGGAGCAGGCCATGCCCTGCCCTGCCCTGGCTGCCCCGGGTGTTACCTCGGAGGGAATCGTTCCAGATTCCAATGGGTGGCAGGTCCAGGGCAGAGCCTTATCTGGGGGGAGGCTGTACCAGACCCGCCCGACCCAGGCAGGCTCCCAGGTACTCTCTGACCGGGGCTGATAAGGCTCCTTAGCAGTTTCTTTCCAAACAAATTCCAGTTCAAGACACCTCAGAGCTCCACAGCAGGGCAACATCCCCAGAGCGCAGCAGGGCGGGGGTTAGGGGGAGCAGTCGGTAGCAGCCCCTCGTACGGCAGGAGCGAGAAGTGCCAGCCTCTCTGCACAGAGCAGCAGCGTTCAGCCTGGGCCAGACGTGCTGGGGTGATGGGTAAGAGCGGGCTCGGAGAGCCAGAGGGTCTGTGGGGCAGCGCTGGGCCCTTCTGCTCCGCACTAGGGCCGGGTGGGCGTGTTCAGCTGGGATTGGAACCCACCAGCACTTGTGGGTGCGAATGTGGGGCTGGAACGCAACGTGGGGCACTCCCACCTCGCCCGGGGGCGACTAGGGGGAAGGGCAGAGAGACACCTGGGCTGAGACCCCAGCTCCAGGGAGACAGTCACTCCTGCCCAGCTGGGTTAAATTGCCCAGCTGTGTGACAGCCCCCCCATCCCCGAGGGGTTCCCCCCCCCAACCCGGGTATGTCACAGCAGGGTAATGTGCGTATTGAACGGCAGGGGTTGCCAGAGACTGGCTGGGAGAGGCCTTTGGGGATGGAGGAAGCAGCACTAAGGTACATGCCAACCTCCCTACAGAGGAGGGGCCGTGCCCCGCAGGTGTGGGGCAAGGAACTGGGACACTGCGCGGTGGGTCATTGTCTGGCCCAGGCCCTTCCTAGCCGGAGGCCGAGGCCGAGGCATTTCCTTCAGGTCACCTTCCGCTGCAGCTTGGCCACGGGCCCCCATAGCCACTAGCCCAGCCAGGGATCCCAAGTGGGGATTGTCACGGCTGGCTCCTCCCTGCCGCCAGCAGCTCTTCACTGCCAGGGAATTCCTGAAATCCTGTGTGCCCTCCCCCACCCACCTCCTGGGGCTGTGAGTCCCCCCCCCGGACAGCCCCCCCCCGAACTCTGAGTGCCCCTGGCCAGTCCCTCCCCTCAGCCCCCCCCCCCACTTCATGGGGCTCTGAGTGCCCTCAGCCTGTCCCCCTCCCAGACCCCGGGGCTGAGTGACCTTGGCCAACCCCCGTCCCTTCAGGAGGAACTCCCAGTACCCACCCAGCCGCCACACCTCAGGGTTCCCCTCCCTGCGGCTCTGTGGCCATACCCCCACCAGGGCCGGCTTTAGGCCAATTCAACCAATTCCCCTGAATCGGGCCCCGGGCCCAAGCCCCAGTACGGTGTACCGGCAAGAGCCGGTGCGCTGTACCAGGGTGGCCCGGCTTCCCCAGGGGGCAATTTAAAGGACCTAGGGCTCCCAGCAGGGGCCGGAGCCCCAGGCTCTTTAAATTGCTACCAGACCCCCACTGCTGGAGCCCTGGGGTAGGGCTGCGGGGCTCTGGGGGCTATTTAAAAAGTCCGGGGCTCCCGCTGCCTCTACCGCCCTGGTCCTTTAAATAGCCACTGGAGCCCCGCTGCTTCCCCAGGGCTCCCGCGGCTATTTAAAGGGCCGGGTCGGTAGAAGCAGGGGAGCCCTGGGCCCTTTAAATAGCCCCCAGAGCCCTGGGATAGCGGGGGACTCAGGGGCTATTTAAAGCTGCCTCTGCTGCACCCCGTCCCCGCACCAGCCCTGCACCCCCTGCCCTGCCCACAGCCAGCCCCGTCTCCAGCCAGCCCTGCACCCCCTGCCCACAGCCAGCCTCTGCCGCACCCCCTGCCCTGTCTCCAGGCAACCCCTGCCGCAACCCCCCTGCGGCCCTGCCCAAAGCCAGCCAGCCCCACACACCCCTGTTTCCAGCCAGCCCTGCACCCCTTGCCCTGCGCCTGCAGCCAGACCCTACCTCCAGTGAGCCCCTGCCCTGCCTCCAGCCAGCCCCATGTCCACTGGTGCCCTGCAGTTCCCAGGGCAGTGACCCTGCACACCTGCTTCAATGAGGAGGGCAGGGAGCAGCTGGGACCCACACATGTGCACACCACTAGCGTGACCAGACAGCAAGTGTGAAAAATCGGGACAGGTGGTGGGGGATAATAGGATCCTATAAGAAAAAGACCCAAAAATCGGGACTGTCCCTATAAAATCAGGACATCTGGTCAACCTAGCACACCCCCAGGGAGTGGCGGGGACCCACACATGTGAAACGGAGCTCATTAATAACTGATCAACAGCATATATGATGCAATGTACTTAATGTATAATTTTATTATTTATACAGTTATGGAAAGTAAATAATACATGGAAGAAATGAAAGGCTTTTTTTTACATTATTTTTTTTGTCATCCCTGCCGGGGCCCCGCCAAAAATGTTTGAATTGGGCCCCGCCCTTCCTAAAGCCGGCCCTGCTGGAGAGAACAGGAGGATTCAGTCAGCAGGGGCTGCCGATCCGTCCCATTCACCAGGGCTGCCATCCTGCGGCTTCAGCATTAGTGGCTGGGGTGACTTGGGGAAAGGTCTCAACCTCCCCACATCCCACTTCACTGCTGCCAGAATCCCTCCTTCCCCCCCCCCTGCTACAGTCCCCTCCCTACCCAACCTGGGTGGGGCTGGAGAAGAGGGGTCTGAGAACTTGAGCTGTGGATTGGAGGTGGAACAGCTGTCAGGGGCACTGAGGGGGAGGTGGCAGGAGCTCCCCGTACAAGGAGGGGGGTTGCCAGTGGAGGTCACTAGGAAGGACAAGACTCCATCCTGGGGATCAGGAGGGGGAATCCATCCCTCAGAGGTGGGCAGGGGCTGGGTGGAAATGCTGCTGGTTCCAGGGGCCGTTAATCCCCCCTGATTCCTCCGAGGCGTCTGAGTCTCAGACAGGTTCTCGTTCCCTTGCAGCAGGAGGACGTCACGGCCAATGTGATGCGCCAGCTCCGTATCATGCGGCACTTGTGCCAGGTGCCCGAGGCACTGCAGGGCCTGTGCCTCTGCGGCCACCAGCAACTCCCGCTCCCTGCTGCAGGTACTGCTCTGGCTCTCTGTAAATGGGGAGCTAGTGGAAGGGGAAATGGAGCCCCCCGGCACTCACAGAAAGCTGATTATAGAATGAGCCCGAACTGAGAGGCACCATATCCGCCCCCGTAAAGAGCCAGACTTCAGTGGTGATACAGCCCAGCTGGGGTAGCAACAGGATTAAGAACGAGGTAGGAAGTTCAGAGCAGCAAGGAAAGCCTGGAGGGGAACTTGAGAAGAGAGGTTGGAAAAGTGCAGCAAAGAGAAAGGTGCAGACCTAGCTGTTGGGTCCAGGGCCCTGAGCTGCTATCAATGTCAGGGTGGGACTGGGTTCCCCTACCGGCCCCAGAGGAGGCGGCGTACACGCACCTGGAGAGGGTTCCCAAGCCCAGCAAGGGGGCTACAGGCAGAGCAAATGCCCCAGCGATGGCAGAAGGACTTCTGTCTGTGGAAAGACCTCTTTGGACTTTTAGTGTGAGGCAAGCTGGGCTCCAGAAGGGTGGACTAAAGGTGGTGACCTGGCCGGAGTTACCAGGCAGAGAAACTGCCGTGGTGCTGGAGCGACCATGGATGGGGGACGCTAGCCCAGCGAGAGGGCTGTGATGCCATGCCTGGCTGCCGGGGGGCACCTAACGATGAGTAGATTCATTTATGATTGGCATCGTTGGCAGGATTGAGTTCCCCCTGTGATCCGTGAGGGAAGTCTCTCCAGCGGAGCACACTCCCTCTCAAAGCAGGGGGACTGGACATGATTGGTTGTAATTGCCAGCTGTGGGAGGGAGTGTGCAGCAGTGGTTAGTTAAGGGGCCTGGAAATAAGGACTGCTGGGTCTATTGGAGAGTGTCACTAGGAGCAGTGCATAAGATGAGGTGTCCTATCATGTTTACTCAGATCAGATTAGGACATAATAGAATGGCTGAAATAGTTTATTTTATTTGTATTGTATTATTTTGCAATTGTTAAGATCAGCATCTACTTAGCTCAGACTGAAGCATCTTATCTAATTTTTGAGATCTAAGTGTCTCCTCTTTGAGTGCGACGAGACTATTTAACACATTGTGACAAAGAATTTTCATTGCCACTTGTTATGATTTCAAGAAACAAACTGGTTTAGTTTGAATAGGATTTTCGGTCAGAAACGGTTTCAATGAAATTTCCCCACCATCTCGATTCCTGGGCTCTATCTCTGCCTTTCGGGGGGGGGGGGGGGGGGTTGCTGTCTGTTAGAACTGGAGTCTGATTTGGATAGGGATCGAGACCTCTTCAATGTTTTTAATGAAGTAAATACTAATGGGAATTGTGTGATCATGGGAGATTTTAACTTCCCAGATATAGACTGGAGGACAAGTGCTAGTAATATAATAGGGCTCAGATTTTCCTAGATGTGATAGCTGATGGATTCCTTCACCAAGTAGTTGCTGAACCAACAAGAGGGGATGCCATTTTAGATTTGGTTTTGGTGAGTAGTGAGGATCTCTTAGAAGAAATGGTTGTAGGGGACAGCCTTCATTTGAGCGATCGTGAGCTAATTCAGTTTAAACTAAATGGAAGGGTAAACAAAAATAGATCTGTGACTAGGGTTTTTTTTTTCAAAAGGGCTAACTTTAAAAAATTAAGGAAATTAGTTAGGGAAGTGGATTGGACTGAAGGACTTGTGGAACAGATGGATCAGACTGAACAAGTTCCAAACCTCTCGGAGGCTCTTACCTTCTAAACAGGGACGTCAGTTTTCTAGTAAAATCAGGAAAAAGAAAGGAGAAAACTCAAAAGAGGTTCCTCCTGGCGCTCACGTACGTGACCCCTAATACTCTCTCAGTCCTCAAAGAGAGACCTCGAGAAGGAGACTTGCTGAAGGAAAGCTACAGGGGACTCAGAGGTTTCCCTGGTCCTGAGCCCCTGTCCTGCCTGGCTGATGTCAGCATCTCTCTGTGAGGTCACCACCTTTGACCAATAGGCGGAGGTCCTGCAAAAGGCCTTTGTGATGTCACTGTCACACCCACCCATCCCCTGCAGTGCTAATGTCCTGCCACAGGCCAGACCCTTTGGAGGTTTGAGCTACTCTCTGTGGATCACCCCACTCAATGAGTGTTCATTCTAGGAAGCAAGCCGGCTAGACAGTAAAACAGCAGAGGCTGCTCCCAATGCTACACTCGGTTTCTCAGAAATGAGTAGAATTTATGGGCAGAAGAGACAGTTAGAGCACCTAATCTGATCCCCTACATATCACAGGCCTTTCTGCACCATATGGGGCAGGCAGAGCTCTGCCTGGGCGCAGGGGGAATGGGATGGGGGTAGATCAAGGAAAGAGGGGAGGGGAATGGGTGTGAGGGAAAGAGCTCCTGTCCCAGATGAAGGAATTTGGGGGCAGAGGAAAGGACCCTGCTCCACAGAGAGGGGAGAGGGTTTCTGTGAGTGCCAGGGGGCTCCATTTCCCCTTCCACTAGCTCCCCATTTACAGAGAGCCAGAGCAGTACCTGCAGCAGAGAGCGGGAGTTGCTGGTGTCCTGGGAGGCACAGGCCCTGCAGCTCCTCGGGCACCTGGCGCAAGTGCCGCATGATACGGAGCTGGCGCATCACATTGGCCGTGACGTCCTCCTGCTGCAAGGGAATGAGAACCTGTCTGAGACTCAGACGCCTCCGAGGAATCAGGGGGGATTAACGGCCCCTGGAACCAGCAGCATTTCCACCCAGCCTCTGCCCACCTCTGAGGGATGGATTTCCCCTCCTGACCCCCAGGATGGAGTCTTGTTGTCCTTCCTAGTGACCTCCAGTGGCAACCCCCTTCCTTGTACGGGGAGCTCCTGCCACTTCCCCCTCAGTGCCCCTGACAGCTGTTCCACCTCCAATCCACAGCTCAAGTTCTCAGACCCCTCTCCTCCAGCCCCATGCAGGTTGGGTAGGGAGGGGACTGTAGCGGGGGGGGGGGGGCAGGAGGGATTCTGGCAGCAGTGAAGTGGGATGTGGGGAGGTTGAGACCTTTCCCCAAGTCACCCCAGCCACTAATGCTGAAGCCGCAGGATGGCAGCCCTGGTGAATGGGACGGATCGGCAGCCCCTGCTGACTAGGGTTACCATACGTCCGTTTTTTCCCGGACATGTCCTGCTTTTCGGCAATCAAACCCCCGTCCGGGGGGAATTGCCGAAAAGCCAAACATGTCCGGGAAAATGCTGGCCGGGTACTTCCTCTCCCGCGGCTGCTCTGCTCCGCTCCTCCCCTCTCAGACTTTAAGAGCCGAGCTGCCCGAGCCAGCGCTACTTGCTTCGGGCAGCACCCCCCCTTCCTCCAGACCCCGAGCCGCCGGCCAGGCACTTCCCTTCCCGGGCTCCAGCTGAGCTGCTCCGCTCCTCCCCTCTCAGACTTTAAGAGCCGAGCTGCACGAGCCAGCGCTACCGGGTGGGCGCTTCCCCTCCCGTGCTCCAGCTGCGCTGGGGAAGGGCCGGCCGGGGGGCGCAGGGTCTGGGGGCTGCACGGCAAACCGTGAAGCCGGTAGCGCTGTGGCAGCCCTCTCCCCATGGCTGGGAGTGGGAGGGAGGAGGGGGCGGAGTTAGGGCGGGGAAGGAGCGGAGTTGGGGCGGGGCTAGGGGTGGGAAAATGGGCGGGGCCAGGGCCCGTGGAGGGTCCTCTTTTTTTATTTATTAGACATGGTAACCCTACTGCTGACTGAATCCTCCTGTTCTCTCCAGAACGGGTCCAGCCTTGCCAGCAGCAGGGCAAGCGTCCCCTGCCCATGTGCCTCAGCCCTGCCTGGTCAGACGCCATCACCCGTCAGTCCTTGGCCTCCCAGGCTGCCAGTGATGGGAGCAACTCTGGGTGGTGGCTCGGGTGACACAGACACCAGACCACTAGGAATTGGGTGCGGCCCTGTGGGACAGGAGAGTCTCGCAGAGGGCACTTGGGGGACTCTCCTGCCCTTCCCAAGAGCGATAGCACCCTGTCCTAAGAACATAAGTCTGGGATGAGGCAAAGCTTGTCATTAATTAGCCTGGCTAAAGAGCTGGCTGGAGCTGCTCCGGGGACAAGCTGGCTCGCTCCTGCTCATGGAGGTGAATTCATCTCCCTTCCCAGGAGCACCTGCTCTCCCTTTCATTCCCCACCAGGCTTCTTGTGCCAGGCCAGCGAATGGCCACAGGATGGGAATGAGGCCTGGGCCGCGCCCCAATCTCCTGAGTCTAATGCAGCTGCTCACCTTGTCCCCCATCAGCTGCTGGGTTTCCCCCAGGAGGGAGTAGGTGACAGGGAGAGAGAGACACACACACACATTTGTCCTTCTGGTTGCAGGGCTTGTGTCCTTCCAATCCCATTGGTGGCTGCACAGTGGGCAGAGTCCTCGCTGCGTGCCCGGCCCAACAGAATTGCAGGGCGTGGTGTGGAACACAGAAAGAGATAGAGAGACTCATCCTCCAGCCGGGGTCAATCTGAGAGAAATTGGCTGGGGTCCCAGTCTCACTCTTCTAGCGGGTGCCATTTCCCAGCTGGGTTCCTTACTCCTCTGGTGCAGCAGCAGCTGGTAGAGCCGGTAAACCCCCTCCCTGGCCTGCCGGCTGATGTCCTTGGCTGGGTCACTGACGGACAGAGCTAGCTGTGCCATGTGGTGACCCATCCTGGGGAATTCCGCTGAGTTCTAATGGATGGGAGAGGGAGAGGGGACTCCATCAGCATTTTCCTGTCAGCTCCCAGTCCCCCCCGGGCCAGGACTCTCCTTCCCCTCAGCCCCTCTGCAGGGCCCTCCATGAGGACTTGCTTCCCCAGCTGCTCCAGGATGACAGGGAGGCATGAACCTGGAGCACAGTCCCCTTAAAAGCCCAGAGTCACCACTTAACTAGGACAAGAAGAACTTGACTCAAGCCAGGCTCACTCTCTGCTCTGACTCTGCCTCCCCAAGAGGAACACTCCTAACCCACAGCCCCTGCAGCAGCAGATCCTACAGCCCGTCGGAGCCAGATCACCTACGCCTGGAGTCAGGAAGCTGGGGTCAGAGGTCACTTACGTCAAACTCAGGGAGGGTGATGGTGAATCTGAGCAGGGCAGTGCTGCTCTTAACGGCCCTGGCTCTCTCTCGCGGCACCGTGGACACGATCTAGTAGTTAATGTGCTGTGGGGAAAGGAGGCATTGCACTGACTGCCCTGACCAAGGATGCCCACTTGGGGCCCGGCTAGGAGGACAGACTGGAAAATGGATCTAAGAGTGAAGGTAAAATTGTCCCCACCTCTCTCATCGGGCTCACCTCCAAGATGTACTGGAGCCTGTCGGTGTCTGGGGACTCTGCCAGCAGGTTCCCCAGCATGGCATCCAGGAGGTCTGGCAAGACCCTAGGCAGATCCTGAAAGCAAGGGAGAGCCATGGGTCAGAGTTAGGGAAAGTGGGGCTACACCTGCCACAGGATGGGAAGTGGGGTCTCTGGGAAACACTGGTGAGACCCCCAAACACATATCCTGGCCTCTCTCATTCACATCCCACTGCAGGCAATTAGCAAGGACTCATGGCAGGATGACAGCTGGCTCTTCAATCCATGACTTTAGCATGATCTACCTGCACTTGGGTGGTGTCCTTCTCCATGCCCAGGGTGAAGACGGCGTGCAGGGCAGCTCGGAGGAGGTGGGTCTCCAGCTCTGGCTCCACGGCAGGTGTCATAGTGCTGGCAAGAGAGAGGAGCCGGTATTAGACTGTGCAGTGCGGGGATGGGACTGGCACCAACACGCAGGTGAAACTGCAGGGAAATAGGCACAGGCTGGCGAGAATGGAAACTGAGGCACCGAGCCAGGGAATGACAAGGCCAAGGTTTCTCAGACAGACAGTGGCAGGGCAGGAATAGCCCCTGTTCCCTGGACCCTGCTGCCCCTCCTGTATCTGATCCTGGGAGTGAGCCTCTCCCCAAAGCCGTTGCAATGTTACTGGAGTGAAAAGAACAGCCCAGCCAGGAGAGAGTGACCCTTCCCCGCACCTCTGCCAGAGGAGCCACCCTTGGGCGGTGACCTGGGAGTGGGAGGGGCAGTGACTCCCAGCCCTGCGCCTGAGTTTCCTATTGACCTGTTGTGACCAAGCGGTTCTGGCGGAACCCAACTGAGAGTGCCAACTCAGGACAAATTGCTCAAATAGGGCAGTTACAGCCCAAGGCTGGGGTTCTTTCCACCTCTAAGGCAAACCAAACCAGCCAGACTAAGAGGACTTCGGTCTCACCCCACTGGCTAACCGCAAGTCTCACAAGCAATCTCCTTAGACACTCCAGTTTCCCAGTATTACCACCAGTGCCACTCGTTATGGGGACAAATGGTTATGAAAACCAATACCCCAGTAAAAGAAAAAGGTTCTCCTGATCCCAAAGGACCAAGCCCCAGACCCAGGTCAATATACAAATCAGATCTTACCCACAAATCACGCTGTTGCCAATCCTTTAGAATCTAAAATCTAAAGGTTTATTCATAAAAGGAAAAGGATAGAGATGAGAGTTAGAATTGGTTAAATGGAATCAATTACATACAGTAATGGCAAAGTTCTTGGTTCAGGCTTGCAGCAGGGATGGAATAAACTGCAGGTTCAAATCAAGTCTCTGGGATACATCCCCCGCTGGGATGGGTCCTCAGTCCTTTGTTCAAAGCTTCAGCTTGTAGCAAAGTTCCTCCAGAGGTATGAAGCAGGATTGAAGACAAGATGGAGATCAGGCATCAGCCTTATATAGTCTTTTCCAGGTGTAAGAACACCTCCTTGTTCTTAAATTACAGCAACATGGAGTCTGGAGTCACATGGGCCAGTCCCTGCATACTTTGCTGAGTTACAAGGCGTATCTGCCTTCTCTCAATGGGTCCATTGTATAGCTGATGGTCCTTAATGGGCCATCAAGCAGACTAGGCAGAGCTAATCTCAGCTTGTCTGGGATGTCACCCAGAAGCATAGCATAAATTTGCCATACAGACAGTATAGAGCCAATATTCATAACTTCGACTACAAAACTGATACATACATATAGACAGCATAATCATAACCAGTAAACCATAACCTTGTCCTAGACACCCCATTTGACCCCCTTTATACAAGATTTGGGTGCCACTACAGGACTTTGGTTGCAACAATGATCTATATGGTCCCAGTTTATGTCAATAACGTCACACCCCCAACGCAAAATTGATGCAGGAAGGGATGACACAAACATCACTGACTGCATCCCAAGAGCTCCCCATCCTGGGTTCTGTCTCACTACAGCTAGTGTTGGGTTAGAAGCCGTACCAGTGTATAACAGAAATGGTTTATCAAAATCATGTTCAACCACATGATTGAACCTCTTTACAAACTCAAGGTAACACTTAGTTAGAACAATAGTGGATTGGATCTGCTCTGGCAGCATGGTTCCTGTATGTGCCATGTGATCTTGCCAAGAGCTAAAGAAAACCGCTACTTTATCCATACAAGCTCGGGCCAATGTTTGGAACCCAATTAACATCGAATAAATGCAGATATTAATGTTCTTCATAGTCCAGGAATCTTGGCATTTAGCCATGAAAGCAATATGGTAGTGTGCCTCAGTCTTCCTTTTCATACAGCACATTAGGTCTGGACTGTCCTTTCCCCTGTGAAAAGTTCCCATATTGTTTATATGCATGAACTGTGAAACACCAGTGTAACAAGGCCTTGTAACAGAACGTGTGTTCTTATGTATTCCTTTTAACATGTTCAAGGGATTCTCCAAAAGATTAGGTACATTGTATATTTTTACAGTTTGTGGCAATAGCAACACATTAATTACAAAATCTAGCAATAACAACAAGTTCATTGCAAGTGTCCATCTACAGTCATGTTTGTCATGCCACCCCTTTGGCTCAATACCATTGGAGTTTGGGCATTTTAGGGTTAACCTGTGGCTTCCCTTTGCAAAATTCAGTTTTCTCTTTCCTCCTTGTCCTGCAGGATCAAACCCTGATTTCTCTTGCTTAACAGAATTCACTGGCTGATGGGGTGGGCCCTCTTTGCTAACAGCTATTAGCAAGTCCTTCCTTTCCCCGCCAGGCAAGTAATTTGCACTACCCCAGACCAGAGCCAGTCCACCAGTTTTCATATTCGTAACTGCTATCATCTCCAAGGCTGGACTCTGTCTTAAAGAGATACCACACAAATCCAAAGAGTCTGCGGGTGAGAGTTTGCTTCCTCTCCCCCGCATCCTCAAGCATTTAGCCATAAAACTGCTCTGCTCTGACACATCAGTAACCAAATCTGTCCTCAAACCCTGAAGCACAAACTGCTCATTTAAAGAATCAGAAAGGAGACATTCCTGTTCCAACACCATTGTCTCCCCAACAAGTTGGCCCCACACAGCCACTTGGTTATAGGGATGCCTCAATTCCTTAACAACTTTTACTTCCTCTGAGACCTTCTCAAAGCTACCCACACTGGATCTTTTACAAGGAAAGTTAGTGGATCCCTTCACAACAGACAATTTTTGGCTGCTAGGAACTGAAACTTCCTTGATTAAATCACTCTCACACCCTTCAATTGCAGGGAACTGCTTGCACCGAGTACCATGAGGATTCCTTTCTCCAGGAGCTTTTCTAAGCAGCAATTCACCCCTCACAGAAATTCTGCCCTTACCCTCTTCACCTAGGGCTTGCTCTAAAGGCACACTTTCCTGAGCAACAACAGACTCTGTCTGGGTCTTACTTACATTCAGGATCACCTTTGGCCCATCAGGCAGATCTCTACACAATCCCCTTTCAGGCGAACCCATAGACTTCCTAGATAAAAGGTTAGAAATACTTCCCTTCTCTTTGCCACACACAAGCTTAGGAATTTTTTCCTTTTTGCTACAAGTTGTTAAACTGTCGGTAGGTAACACAACCAAATTACCTTTCTGCTCTCCTTGGGCCCTGGCTAGGGCATCACCCTGATCAGACAGAGTTGTTACACCCTTCTCCAACCACACATGAGCAACAGGCAAAATACAAGCACCAGAATTGTTTGGTCTCTGGGATTTTGCTAAGCCACTAACTGGATGCAACCTAGTTATGGGGCCATTCTCCCCAGCAGATGCAAACTTAGGACCATTCCCTTCCTGGGCTTTAGTTGAATCCAGAACCAACTCTGAGACAACTAAATTACTCTCAACCATCACAGGCCGAAAGGCTCCTTCTGTCTGCTCCACAGACAAAAAAGAGTTGGAGACGCATTTTCCTTTACTAGACATACTGTTTGGGATTTCATTTCCCTTGTCCCAGCACACCGGGCTGTTCACAGACAACTGCTTGGAGACTGGGGTAGCTTCCTCCATAGGCAAGTCAATACCCCTGACAGACACAGGCACGTTTCCTTCACTGTCACTATTCTTCGCACCGGAAACAGATAAGGTATAGGGACACTCATCTTCCACTCTCCTTGCCTTCCCAAACTGCTGACTAGATAAAGCCATCAGCTCACAAGACTGCCTAGGCTCATCCAAAATCTCCTTGTTCTCCTCTCCCTTCGCTTGATCTAATTCCAGATTTACTCCTGAGACATTAGATAGACATTCAGAAACTTCATTCACAGCCAAACAGCTACTTTCCAAAGACAAACTTTTGGAGAAACCCTCCATAGGCACAACCTTAGGATCAATCCTCTCTTGTGCCTGGTTTGTATTAACTTGACTGACCATAGCTTTAATATCATTTCCAATCATAATATCCTTAGGGATTATGTCTTTTACTCCCACAACCATGGTGCCCTCCAATCCCTTCCATTTCAGGTGGATTTTAGCCAAAGGCACCCTGACAAAATACTTAGATAAGGCTACAACAGTTACATCTTCACCTGGCAAATAATCTTCCTTCCTGACAAGACTTGCTTTAACCAGAGTAATATCTGCTGCGGTGTCCCTCCATGCCATACACCTCACTCCATTCACTTCTGCACTGCTAATAAACTCTGCATTATTTCCCCCATATTTAGCTTTAATGTGAGTTTTAAGGTCAAATCCTTCAGAGACAACAGAAACAGCATTTGCACACAGGGCACCAATGCTGGGCTCTGTGTGGCTTGCCTGTGAGTTTACAACAACAGGGTTAGCATTGGCCGTGGCATTTGGGGTTGCTGGTTTTGGGCTGCCCTTCAGTGTCGGGCAGTCTGGTCTCATGTGGCCCAGCATACCACAGCGATAGCATGTAACCTGCTGGGGATGTGAGTTCCTACCCTCCGGGCCCCCTTGAACTCCTTTAGAAGAGTCAGGTTTATTTTTAAATCCTTCCCTCCTCTTGAACTGGGGAGAATGGTGATCAGTTTTCCCCGGGGTTTTACACCCTTCTCGAGCCCTGTTTTGGGTATGGGCATCCGCAATCTCTGCTGCCCGTAGGACTGACTCAGGGTCCCTGTCACACACAGCTGCTCTCACATTGTCAGGCACAATGTCTAAGAACTGTTCCAAAGTTATTAAATCCAGCAGTTTTTCAAAACTCCCATGAACCTTGGCTCCCATAACCCACTTTTTAACAAAACCCATCAGCTTATGAGCACATTCTACAAAAGTACAATCCTTAGGCATTTTAAACTCTCTAAACTTAACTCTGTAAGATTCAGGAGTAACCTTGAACCGCCTTAACACAGAATCCTTAAACCGCTCATAATTTAATGCTTCTTGTTCCCCCAAGTCATTAAACACCTCCCTGGCTTTTCCAGTCAGTCTGGTTAGCAGGACAGGCATTCGCTGACCCTCAGGGATCTGGTACAGATTGCAGAGGCGTTCAAAGGTAGACAAAAACTCCTCTATATCCTCAGTATCGTTGTAAATGGGACACATCCTTTCCCAGTTTTTCTCATGGTGGGGGGGAAGTGGAGTACCAGGTGGGGATGACTTTCTCCGCTCTTCCATTACTTGGAGCTGAAGTCTGGCCGTCTCCTGTTCCATCTTGTGAGTCTCCTGTTCCATCCTGTGAGTCTCCTGCTCAGCAGCGAGCAGCTCCAGACGTCCCTTACGAGCTCTCTCTTCTCTCTCATCAGCCTCCTTCTTTCTTTGATCTGCTTCTTTCTCTCTCTCAGCAGCCTCTTTCTCTCTCTGAGCAGCCTCTTTCTCTCTCTCAGCAGCCTCTTTCTCTCTCTCTCTTTCTAACTCTGCTACTTTTTGCTTCTCCAGCAATCGAAGATCTGCTAGCTTCTGTTCATGCTCAAATTGCAGTTGACTTGTCACCCTTTGCATTCTAATTTTTTCTGCCTCTTCTGCAGCCTCAGGTAAGGGCTGTGCTCTTGCCCCCTGATCACTGGCTATTAACAGATTTCTCAGTTCTTCTTTTGTAGCTTTCTTTCTAAAGCTTATCCTCTTTTCTGAACACAAATTTTCCAGGGCTTTTTTGCCAAGTCCCTCATATGCTCTTTGCTCAGCCATTGCAGCAGCTCTTTAACCAACAAAACTCTCAATCCCAAAATTCAAATTTGGATAACGTGGGGTTCTGACCCAAAGCTTAATTGACCTGGTTCTGTGGATCCTGCCGACTACGCCACTGTGACCAAGCGGTTCTGGCGGAACCCAACTGAGAGTGCCAACTCAGGACAAATTGCTCAAATAGGGCAGTTACAGCCCAAGGCTGGGGTTCTTTCCACCTCTAAGGCAAACCAAACCAGCCAGACTAAGAGGACTTCGGTCTCACCCCACTGGCTAACCGCAAGTCTCACAAGCAATCTCCTTAGACACTCCAGTTTCCCAGTATTACCACCAGTGCCACTCGTTATGGGGACAAATGGTTATGAAAACCAATACCCCAGTAAAAGAAAAAGGTTCTCCTGATCCCAAAGGACCAAGCCCCAGACCCAGGTCAATATACAAATCAGATCTTACCCACAAATCACGCTGTTGCCAATCCTTTAGAATCTAAAATCTAAAGGTTTATTCATAAAAGGAAAAGGATAGAGATGAGAGTTAGAATTGGTTAAATGGAATCAATTACATACAGTAATGGCAAAGTTCTTGGTTCAGGCTTGCAGCAGGGATGGAATAAACTGCAGGTTCAAATCAAGTCTCTGGGATACATCCCCCGCTGGGATGGGTCCTCAGTCCTTTGTTCAAAGCTTCAGCTTGTAGCAAAGTTCCTCCAGAGGTATGAAGCAGGATTGAAGACAAGATGGAGATCAGGCATCAGCCTTATATAGTCTTTTCCAGGTGTAAGAACACCTCCTTGTTCTTAAATTACAGCAACATGGAGTCTGGAGTCACATGGGCCAGTCCCTGCATACTTTGCTGAGTTACAAGGCGTATCTGCCTTCTCTCAATGGGTCCATTGTATAGCTGATGGTCCTTAATGGGCCATCAAGCAGACTAGGCAGAGCTAATCTCAGCTTGTCTGGGATGTCACCCAGAAGCATAGCATAAATTTGCCATACAGACAGTATAGAGCCAATATTCATAACTTCGACTACAAAACTGATACATACATATAGACAGCATAATCATAACCAGTAAACCATAACCTTGTCCTAGACACCCCATTTGACCCCCTTTATACAAGATTTGGGTGCCACTACAGGACTTTGGTTGCAACAATGATCTATATGGTCCCAGTTTATGTCAATAACGTCACACCTGTGGGACTTTGGGTAAGTTGCTCCCCGCTCTAGGCTCTGTCCCCAGCAGTCAAATGGGGATTTCATACTTTCCCACTATTGGAAAGTGCTGGGAGAATCCCCCAGCAAAAGCTGCTCTGACAGTGCTAAGCAGCATCTGACCATTAGAGGTCGGAGCGCACTGCCCAGGAGAAGGAGTGTTTGGTTCTGGGCTGTTGGAGTACGGGCTTGCAACCATCTGTGCACACATATTATACTAATTGCATCTAGACCACATCTCCCTAGTTTGTTTGTGAGAATGTCCTTATTAACACCAAGATGGATCACATCTACTGTTTACTTCACTAGGCCCGTAACCCTGCCAAAGAAGGAGCTAGGATTGGTTTGGAATGATTTGTTCTTGACAAGTCCATGCTCACTAGTCCTAAGAACCAAATTGTCCTGTAGGTGCTGACAAACTGATTGTTTAATAAGGGGTTCCAGTATCTTTCCAGGTATGTTAATGGATGGGAAGACGTTCTTTTTCAGGGATCTCTGACGAGAACTGGGGCACAGCACTTAGTTTGTTGAGGCCATAAAATGGAGACAGGCACCTCTTCTCTTCTCCCAGCACCCCAGATACCTAAAAGGGTGGGACTCACATCCCTCAATGGGCTTAAAAAAGACAATGGTTACAATGTGGCCCCAACCATTTCTGGTTTCTGCAGACTAGATGTTTTAGCAAAGTTTAGAATTCCTTGGTGCTCAACACCGTGAAACTCCCCTTTCTCCTTCACAAAGGGCTTTAACGCCCCTTATCTCACCCAGGCTCTCGACTGCCCAAAGTTGGAGAATTGTCCCTGTTCCCACTGCAGAGCACCCCCCACGACACACACACAGAGTCCTCCTGGTGGTGGGAGGGGAACAGAGGAAAGGACAGAAGACTTAAGAGATGAAGAGAAAGGAGGAAGGGATGGAGGAAAAGGTAAAACAAAAAGAACAAACCCTAATGTCCCCAGTGATTCTAAGGGACAAAATCCCAGGTGAGGAATAAAATTCGACCACCTTAAGCTAGTGTTTTCCATGCTTAGAATTCAGCTGGCGCCAGATGCATCAGACTGAACAGGTTCCAAACCTCTCGGAGGCTCTTACCTTCTAAACAGGGACGTCTGTTTTCTAGTAAAATCAGGAAAAAGAAAAGAGAAAACTCAAAAGAGGTTCCTCCTGGCGCTCATGTACATGAACCTAAATACTCTCTCAGTCCTCAAAGAGAGACCTCGAGAAGGAGACTTGCTGAAGCAAAGCTACAGGGGACTCTGAGGTTTCCCTGGCCCTGCGCCCCTGTCCTGCCTGGCTGATGTCAGCATCTCTCTGTGAGATCACCACCTCCCCAGCACCTTTGACCAATAGGCGGAGGTCCTGCAAAAGGCCTTTGTGATGTCACTGCCACACCCACTCCTCCCCTGCAGTGTTAATGTCCTGCCACAGGGCAGACACTTTGGAGGTTTGAGCTACACAAAGAGGAGATACTTAGATCTCAAAAATTAGATAAGATGTTTCAGTCTGAGCTAAGTAGGTGCTGCTTTTAACAATTGCAACATAATAAAATACAAATAAAATAGACTATTTCAGCCATTCTATTATGTCCTAATCTGATCTGAGTAAACAGGATAGGACACCTCATCTTATGCACTGCTCCTAGTGACACTCTCCAATAGATCCCCATTCTCCACCTGCCGGGAGGTAAATAGGGCGGATTGTTATCCCTACTTGAAAGAGGGAGAAGCTGAGGCTGAGAAAGGAGAATTGACTTGTCTTAGGTCACACAGCCAGTCCGTGGCAGAGTTGGGAATAGGACCCAAGAGCCCTGATTTTCAAACTAACCATCGGATCTTGAATTTCAGACATTGAATGACCTGAATAAAGTGCTCTCAAGTGAGTTCCAGACCAGCAAGAGTTCATAGTAATTATTCAGCAAGTATTTTAGGAGAACTGGAATGTTAGAGAAAATAATGAACTGCAGAGACGCAGCAAAATTTGTCGAACATATGACTGGTTATGACTATTTACTTGGTCTTAAAAGAAAACAACAGGGACCTGAGTCTCCTCCCTGTCAATAACCCCCTGCTCAGCCAATCAGGGTAGAGACCGAGGGGCGGGAGGATGAGGGTTCTCACCAGAGAGCCCAAAGGATGGCCCAGGTCACCGCTGAGGATCACTGTCTGAGCACTATTTCAGCCCCACATTTTTCGGTGGACCTCCCACAATGGGAGTTGTAGAGCAACCCCCATGACACACACACACCCCTCCTGGTGGTGGGAGGGGAACAGGGAAAGGACAAAAGAAGTAAGAGATGAAAAGAAAGGAGGGAGGGATAGAGGAAAAGGTAAAAGAAAAAGGACAAACCTTAATGTCCCCAGAGATTCTAAGGGACAAAATCCCAGGTGGGGAATAAAATTTGGCCACCTTAAGCTAGTGTTTTCCATGCCTAAAATTCAGCTGGAGCCAGATGCAGCAGACTGAACAGGTTCCAAACCTCTCGGAGGCTCTTACCTTCTAAACAGGGACGTCAGATTTCTAATGAAATCAGGAAAAAGAAAGGAGAAAACTCAAAAGAGGTTCCTCCTGGTGCTCACATACACGAACCCAAATACTCTCTCAGACCTCAAAGAG